>NC_072405.2:122378906-122684687 GCF_028858775.2 Pan troglodytes
ACCTGAACAAGATCATCACAGTTCTTAGATTCTCACCCGCAGAGTAATTTCTTGAAATAGTTCTAGGCAAAGGTACTTCGTTGCAAATTCAGTGTTTACTGTTTCTGAAGATTTCCTCTGTAAAGTTTTAACTTCTATAAATTAGACTTAGAAGACACACACTTTGAAAAAGAATCTTTACATTTTTTATATTAAATTAGCACAAGAAATCAGCATTGCCAGTGGGTAACGACCTCCTTCTCTTCATCTATTGATTATGTTTTCTGGTTTATTTTCTCTCTCTTCAATATCTTCTAGCTAAATTGACCTTCCCTCACCTCAAACTTATTTTTGTTGAATAAGTGACCTTGCTATTATTTCTTGTGGGCATAGGGACTTTTTTCATCTCTGTGGATTAAAATAATATATATATATACACACACATATATATATACACATATATATACACACACACATACATGTATATATATGTGTGTATATATGTGCATATAGATGTATATATATACGCATATATATGTGTGTATATATGTGTATATAGATGTATATATATACGCATATATATGTGTATATAGATGTATATATACATGCATATATATGTGTATATAGATGTGTATATATACACATATATATATATGTGTATATGCGTGTGTGTGTGGGAAAAACAGCACTTCCAAGTGTTTTTGCTCCCATAAGATTGAAACTGCTTTTGCAAAAATTAGGACAGTGAGAGAAATCTGACATAGAAAAATTATGACAGTGAAAGAAATCTGACCTAACCAACTCCATCTTGCTTCCGATCTCTAAGCTATTTTTGTTTATTTCTGGGCATAGGCCAAGCTAGTTACTATGGGAGAAGTTTCGTTTATAGTTTAACTTTAAAACATATATAATAACAGCCACTTCCGGAAACTAACCCCCAAGCTCAAGGACCCAAACCACTTTTGTAGAACTAACAAATTAGCCACAAAGTTAAAATTATGGTTCAGGAGTCATGTAGCCAGAGGTCACAGGATTTGTAGTCTCTCCAATTGCTCCTATAGATAACATCACTATTTTAAAACCTAAAATTGGTGTTTGAGGTATTTTCCAGACCCTGCATTCCAGTGGACCAGCTGATGCCACTTGGACTGGTAACCCATACCAAGAAACTAGCTGGTTTGGTCTTGCGATCCCAACCCAGGAACTGACTCACTGAAAGAAGGCAGCTTTGATCCCTTATGATTTCATCCTCAATCAAACATCCCCACTCCCTACCCACCTGCCTGCCAAACTCTCCTTGAAAAACCCTAGCTTCTGAGATTTCAAGGAGGCTGATTTGAGTAATTTCTCTCATCCTTCTGCTTGGCTAGACCTGTGATTATTTAACCCTTTCTCTACTGCAATACCACTGCCTCAGTGAAGTGGTTTTATCTGTGCAGCAAGCAAGAAGAACCCATAATTTGACTTTAATTTATATGAATCCATCTCATAGTTTCTTTATGCTATGGAAAAGCTATCCCTAGATATGTTTTCCTATGCTTTTAAACACTGAAGTTTAGCTTTTCACTGTTAGTCTCTGATCCAATCCATCTAGAATTCTTTTTGTGAACTAAGTGAGCTAAAGTTATCATTTTATTATTTTTGCATGGTTAGAAAGATTTTCCAGCACAATTATCTGATTTAATGGGAATACTGAGGAAGTTTAAAATAGGGCCCATCTACAGAATTTTTTCTAGGAAAAAAGATGGTGTCCCAAATGTTTAAACATATTTCGGTTTAATCCTCTACCCTCTGAAACAATGTTTGGACACACTAGTCCTCAGTAGAAGTTTATCTTTCCTTCTATCATTGACACAGAATAAAAAGGATCTTGACTTAACCAGACATCCTTGCTTGAAGAAAAAAAAGTTTATCTCTAAGTCAATATATAAAAGTCACAAGCATGAGAAAAGGGAATGCTTATATACTGTTGGTGGGAATATAAAATAGTTCAACCTCTGTGAAAAGTAGTTTGGAGTTTTCTCAAAGAATAAACAATAAAATTACCATTTGATCTAGCAATCTCATTAGTGGGCATATACCCAAAGGAAAATAAACTGCTCTACCAAAGAGACACCTCCACGCACATGTTTATTGCAGCACTATTCACAGCAGCAAAGACATGGAATCAACCTTGGTGCCTATCAGTGGTGGATTGGATAAAGAAAATATGGTACATATACATCATGGAATACTATGCAGCCAGAAAAATACAAAATCATGTCTTTTGAAATGATGTGAATGTAGCTGGAGGCTATTATTCTAAGTGAATTAATGCAGAAACAGAATACCAAATACCATATGTTCTCAACTGTAACAGTTTAATGGGAGCTAAGCTTTGAGTACAAATGGATATCAAGATAGGACAAATAGACACTAGGGACTCTGAAAAGAGGGAAGCAGGGAGTGGGTGAAGAGTTGAAAAACTACCTACTGGGTAACACGTTCACTATTTAGGTGATAGGTCCAATGGACGCCCAAATCTCAGCACCATGCCATATATCCATGTAAGAAACATGCATGTGCACCTCCTGAATCTAAAATAAATAAATACAGAAACAGATCCAAAAAGTGATAAGCACTTCTCTTACACTCTGTACTAATCAACATAATCTAACCTGTAGAAAAATTATGCAAAAAGTGGTTATGGTGAATTCCAAACGTTACTTATTCCATACTAATGCCAAGACTTGGTTCAGTAGACGGTTTCAGGTACAGGTGGTGGAGCAATGAGTAAGATAGTCAAAGTCCCTGAACTCTAGCACCAAAAACAACAAAGGAAGAAAGACCAAACAAAATTAGGTACATTAACAAATAAGACTATTTTACGGACTGACAGATAGCTTAAATAAGATAATACTATTGAAGTGCTGGAGAATAATGTGATGGGCATTGGCTACTTAGATAGGGTGAACAGGGAAGAAATATTTCAATTGACAAGAGACCTGAGACCTCAATGATCAGAATGAGCCTGGCATGCTAGACTTAAACAAAAAATTCTTCAGGTTGAGGGTGTTGTATATGCAAACAATGTGCTTAGATGTGCTTAAGGAAGAATGAGAAGCCTAGTGTGGCTAGAATTCAGGAAACCAGGAGATATGAAGTCAAGGAAGCATATATGTGTAAGAAATACTAATTTTATTCTAAGTGCAGTGTAAACACTTGGATAGTTTTAAGTAGAAATGTGGTTTGCTTTGGTTTAAGTTTCAAATGATTCTTCTGAATGATGGGAGACAAAGTTGGCCTAATAATGACCAATTAGGAGGTTGTTATAGACTTTATAGCACCCTAGGCAGAAATATTTGAGTCTTGGACTAAGATTAATTGTACTAACAGATTATTATGTATACAATACATATTTATAATATATATTTGAGAGAATATATGTATATTAGTATATATGTACACAGTCAGCCTTTCATATCCATGGGTTTTTAATCTGTAAATTCAACCAACCACAGATTGAAAATATTTTAAAAAGTTCCATCTGTACTAAACATGTACAAATGCTTTTTATTGTCATAATTCTCTAAACAATACAGTATGACAACTATTTACTTAGCATTTACATTGTATTAAGTGTTATAAGTAATCTAGATATTATTTAAATATACAAAATGAAAGAAAGAAAGAAATGAATACAAAAAAACTTGCATAGGTTATATGCAAATACTACACAATTTTATAGGAGAAACTTAAGCATCTGCATATTTTGGCATCTATAGGAGGTCCTGGAACCAATCTTCCATGGAGACCAAGGGACAACTGTATATATATTTTATGAAGCTGACTTACTAATAAAGGCAAGAGAAAAACAGAAACAGGCATTGATATTTTGACGTGTGTGTGTATCAATGGCCTTTTTACAGATATACATCTTATAATTAAAATTCATATGGAAATGCAAGGGAGTCAGAGTAGCCAAAAATTTAAAAAAGAGGAATAAAGTTGGCAGATGCACCCTTCTGAATTTCAAAACATATAATAAAGCTAAAGTAACCAAGACAATGTAATTTGGTATAAAAATAGATATATCAATTAATGGATAAAATTGAGCCCAGAAATAAGTCCAAACATCTATGTTCAGTTGATATTTCACAGCCAAGATCTTGAACTGGGAGATAATAGTTCCCTCAAGTAGGTGCTTAAACAATTGAATACACACATGCAAAAAAAAAAAAAATAGACGCCTACCTCAAAAAATTTAACTCTAAATGGATCAAAGACCAACTATAAGAGATAAAACTAAAAATCCTAGGAGAAAATATTGGGATAAATCTTTGTGATAGTGAATTTGGCAATGCTTTCATAGATGTGACACTAAAAACGAGAAAAAGAGAAAAGTTAGATAAAAATTTGTCATCAAAATTAGATGCATCATTACAATTAAACACTTTATGCATTAAGGGCACAATCAAGAATGTGAAAAGACGACTTGTAAATGGGAGAAACTATTTTCAAAGCATATATTTGATAAGACACTATTATGAAGAATACAGTTAAAAACTCTTACAATTCAACATTAGAAGACAAATGATAATGAGCCAATGGTTGAATAAATATTTTACTGAAGAAAATGTATAAATAGGCAATAGGCATATTAAAAATTGCTCAACAGCATTTGTTATTAAGGAAATGAAAATTTAAACCACAATGTATAATAAATAAAATATGCCCGAGTAATAAAAACAAAACTTGTATGTATTATTCATGTCCACATAAAACCTTGTACATATATGTTTAAAATAACATGATTTATAATAACCAAAATGTGTAAATTATTCAAATGTCCATCACCTGATGAATGGATAAATATGATATATTCATATAATGGAATGTTATTTATCAATACAAAGCAATGAAGTAATAATTCACACTACAGCATGAATGAACATTGAAAATTTACCTAAGTGAAAGGAGTCAGTCACATAAAATCACATACATGAATTCACTGATATGCAAAGTCTTGAACAGACAACTCTATATACAAGAAGAAAGTAGGTTAATGGTTTCCAGGAGCTGAGAGGTCAGTGATTTGGGGGTGCATACTAACTGCCACATGACTTTCTGAGGAGACTAAAATTAGATTGTATGAGGGTTTCACCATTCTATGAATATACTAAGAAAAATTGAATTTTATATTTCAGATGAGTGAATTGTATGGCATATGGATCCTATCCTAATAAACCCACTAAAACATACAAAGCAAAAATAAAGCCTGAAAATAAAATAAAATCTGAAATACAAATATTCTCTATACAGAATTGTTTATATTTATTAGAAACATGGCTACATGAAGCCTTTATACACCTTTGTATAATGTCAGACAATTGTTCACAAGGAATATTTTATGTAATAATACAATTTTCAGTATTGGTCGTTTTTAGATACTTCCCTTAAAAGAAGACATTTTTGCAGTCAACAGACAAATGAAAAAATGCTCATCATCACTGGCCATCAGAGAAATGCAAATCAAAACCACAATGAGGTACCATCTCACACCAGTTAGAATGGCGATCATTAAAAGTCAGGAAACAACAGGTGTGGAGAGGATGTGGAGAAATAGGAACACTTTTACACTGTTGGTAGGACTGTAAACTAGTTCAACCATTGTGGAAGACAGTGTGGCAATTCCTCAAGGATCTAGAACTAGAAATACCATTTGACCCAGCCATCCCATTACTGGGTATATACCCAAAGGATTATAAATCATGCTGCTATAAAGACACATGCATACATATGTTTATTGTGGCACTATTCACAATAGCAAAGACTTGGAACCAACCAAAATGTCCATCAATGATAGACTGGATTAAGAAAATGTGGTACACATACACCATGGAATACTATGCAGCCATAATAAAGGATGAGTTCATGTCCTTTGTAGGGACATGGATGACGCTGGAAACCATCATTCTCAGCAAACTATCCCAAGGACAAAAAACCAAATACCGCATGTTCTCACTCATGGGTGGGAACCGAACAATGAGAACACTTGGACACAGGAAGGGGAACATCACACACTGGGGCCTGTCGTGGGGTGGGGGAAGGGCGGATGGATAGCATTAGAAGATATACCTAATGTAAATAACGAGTTAATGGATGCAGCACACCAACATGGCGCACGTATACATATGTAACAAACCTGCACGTTGTGCACATATACCCTAGAACTTAAAGTATAATTAAAAAAAAAAAAAAAAGAAAACCACTTCGGATTTTTTGATACAGTCTCACTCTGTCGCCCAGGCTGTAGTGCAGTGGGGTGATCTCCGCTCACTGCAAGCTCCGCCTCCCGAGTTCACGCCATTCTCCTGCCTCCAGAGTAGCTGGGACTACAGGCGCCCGCCAGCACACCCGGCTAATTTTTTGGGTATTTTTAGTAGAGACGGGGTTTCACCGTGTTAGCCAGGATGGTCTCGATCTCCTGACCTCGTGACCCACCCTCCTCGGCCTCCCAAAGTGCTGAGATTACAGGCTTGAGCCACAGTGCCCGGCCTGATTTTTTTTTTTTAAGAGAGAGATCTGACTATTGCTGCGCAGGCTGAAGTGTAGTGGCTGTTCACAGGTACATGGTAGTGCACTGCACTGCAGCCTTGAACTCCTGGCCTCAGGCCTTCCTACTTCCTCAGCCTCCTGAGTAGGAGTGCACCCAGCTTTTTACTTCCAAATTTGAAAGTAAATGCAATGAAAAGGAGGTGAAATTGAAAATTAATATGTGATTCTTCTTTTACTGCTTTGCCAATAGTCAACCTTATTGACACCCCTTCTTCATATATTAATATTTCTCTATGGAAAGCCTTTGTTTACAAATAGTCGACGACATACAGGTACACTTAATATCTAAAGATTAATATAGCTTAGTGATTTAAAACAGTTCTCAAAGTCACACAGTGTGGAATAGATTCCTGTCCACCAGCTACTAGTTTAATGATGTCGGCAAGTGACTTATGTTGCTGTTTTCCTCAGCTATAAAAATGAATAACATAACCTCTTTTTATTTTGAGAAGGGGAAGATAAAATGTCACAGTAATTAAGCCATAATATAAAATAGTGATATATAGAAAAAATAGACAACTGCCTCTTCTGTCATTTGAAGGCTTTTTATTATGCCTGCCATACTAATTTTCCTATTATTTCCAAAATTGTCAGCATTAAGGCTACCTCTTTAACCTCCCTAGCATAGTACTAATTTTATATTAATTAAGATATTATGGTTTCTAACAGTCTTGCATTTAGCTAGATTAATTGCCACCATAGTTTTTAGTAAAGAGACAGGACAGCCTTTAGCCACTCTTCAGGTTTAAAGTCCAAATCCACCCTACTCCCTGGTACGAAGTTAAGGTGTGAAGTAGGTAAACAGGCAGCTACCTCTATGAGATGGCTTCAGGAACACTCTAAACAGAAACTACCAGCATCTACTGTGTCTTATATATTCTAGAACTCTGCCAAACCTTCTCTATAATATCATTCTAATCCCGAGAACAATGTATTGAGTTATATATTATTTTCTCTACTTTACAAATAAGGAATTTGAGTCCCATAAACATAAGCACTTTTTCGACTTTACAAAGCAAGTAAATGCTAGGGCCGAGGTTTAAAATTAGCTCTATCTGACTTAGTACATTACACTACATTTACCATTTAGTCAAACATATCTTTTTAACAGCTGGGTTTGTTTTTCTTTTCTTTTCTTTTCTTTTTTAAGTCTCTCATTGAGTCTGAAATTTCATCCACTAACTTTACTCCTCTCAAACACACATTAAAGCAGAAAATTGTCTTGAGAAAATGTTTTAAAGTGCATATTCTTTTAAAATATCTAATATTGCTTTACTTCCAAAAGATAGTAATTGTTTTGTAAAGAGATTTTTCTTTATACGATGTAACATATATTTTAATTTTTTTCTTTTCTTTTTTAATGAAAAATAAATTTATACATAATTATGAAATACAATATGATGTTTGTAGACAGATTCAATCAAGATAATTAGCGTATCCATCACTTCACCAACTTAGCATTTTTTTGTGGTGAGAATATTAAAAATCTATTTTTTAAGCAATTTTGAAATATTTGATATACTACTATTAACTGTGATCACCATATAGTCCAATAGATCACTAAGAAGAATTCCTCCAACCTAGCAAACTTTATCCTCTTTGATTATTCTCCCTTTCCCTGTCTCTAACCTTCATTCCTCTGCTAACCACCTTTCTACTCTATTTCTATGAGACAGACTTCTTTAGATTCCATATGTGATATCATACAGTATTTACCTTCTTGTACCTGGCTTATTTCACTTACCATAATGCCTCCAGCTCCACCCATGTTATCGTGAATGACATTTTCTTCTTTTTAAAGGCTGTATAATGTTCCAGTTTGTAAATATATCACATTTTCTTTATCCATTCATTCACTGAAGCTCATTTCAGCATTATCTACAATAAAACAATATATGTAATTCTACCTCATCATTCTTGTCGCAGTAACTGTTTATAACACTTAATTGAAATGAAATGAAATGAAAGGCTTTTTCATGGAGGATACACTATTATGTAATTTTAATAACATTTAACCATCTGTTTCTATCAAAATAACAGTACTTTAATAATCAATGCAAAACCACCAAAGGTAGATAGTAACAAATGGGAATTGTCTCCTGTTAAATGGTTGTCTACTGTCTACTGGCATTGTGCAACTTAAATTCATGAACCATGCTTTGGGAAAAATTTAAAATCATATTGTCATTATTGATATGTAGGGCATTCACAACAGATATCTAATAATTATAATTACAAACTATTTTAGAGAAAAAAATTTATGAAGAAATATCGAAATGATTCAGCTTTCGTGTTCTATTCAGCTTTAAAAAGTGGAATATCATTGACAATAAAAACATTCAAATCTCTCAGCATTGTTGGGATTCAAAGTTAATAACAAAAACAATTCCAAAAATAAAATGCTTACTTAATTGCATCCAAATTTGAAGTACAAAATTAAGCAGGTGCCAGATTTGGGCTTGTTACTGCTTTTTTATTATTCAATATTATAGCTGGAAATTGTACACAAAGAAGATAAATTCCAGTTGGCATCATTCACCTACCCTATGTGTTTTCCCCTTCTTTTCTATTACCTTGTGGTAGAACTTTCTAAAATTTAAAAATAATAAGTTTTAACCTAGAGAGCCAACAGATAATTTCAGACTTTCTTTTATGATTTTCATATAAATTATTCATATAGAAATTATGTGCAGAACCAATATGATTGGAGTACCTACTGCTTATTTTATTTGTACTTATCCTGTTTATAAGGAAGTTCTGAGAAATTAGTATTACTCACAATAATGCCATACATATTCATAAAGTCACATTAAAGGATTATTTTCATGGTGTCATTATTTACCATTTATGCAGAAAGGCTTAATGGCCTCTGTATCTATAAATATTCTGAAAATTGCAGCCTTTGGTGAATAAATTAAGTCATTTAAAAAGAAAACTGAAAAATTAAGAATATACAGAATATGAAATGCCATATTTTTTAAGTATTAGACTGTGACTCATATTGAGAGGAGAAATGCAATTTTGCACATTCTCTATTTAATTGTATTTATCTTCCTTAAATATTGCTATGTCAGAATATATGTGTGTGTTGAGGAAAAAGATGTACATTCATTTCAATTAAATAACAAAAACACATTTCTAAACAATTCTAAAAGATTTATAATTAGTTGCTCTCCCAATACCTGTCAATTGTATTTATCTTCCTTAAATATTGTTATGTCAGAATATATATGTGTGTTGAGGAAAAAGATGCACATTCATTTCAATTAAATATCAAAAACACATTTCCAAACAATTTCAAAAAATTTATAATTACTTGCTCTCCCAATACCTGTCAAAATACGTTGCTATCCCAAACAGACATTGCATTTGCTCATCTAAAATTTCTACTTGAATACAAGTTGGTTGACTAGAATAAGCTTGCTTATTAAAGGTAAATACAATGAATAGTAGAAATATCTTTTAAGTGTAGTGAAAATCTGTAAAATGTTTTAGTTGGTGGAAGAATATTCTCTGAATGCTTCCCTAATTAGCACGATTGAGATATGCAACATATGGGATAAAATGAGATTCGTGATATATCTTGGTAACTTCAGTAACTTCTAGTTTGCTTAATATCCTAGTTATCCTACGTATTTTACGCAATGCAAACTTATAGTAATAATAATGGACCAATATATTTTAAGCCTCAAACATATCACTGACTTATTAGATAGCAGTCACCTGCTATATTTCTACTCACTTCCCCTTCTAACCCCAGTCTGACTCTTCTTTCACTTAAGCAGAACATCCAGCTTTGATCCTACTAGACTTCCCCTTCCCTTCACCATGACTTATCTCCTTACTTTTCTCCTTACCCAGCCTAAATTTTAAGATTCTGTTTAAAATCACTCAGCAACCTCAAGATTGCTGGAATTCAACTGTTTACTTAACCTATGCATCCATCTAACAGCAGAACATAACTGGAAAATAATAGATAATCACATTAGGTCTTAATCATTTTAAATTCTTGGCTGCCACCCTCAAATGAGCTACAAATGCTGGTTGCTAATCAACCTATTACACTAGTCCAATTACTCTTCTTGATGACTGTTATATAGCTTCCCCTTTCTCCTCAAATATGTATATTCTCTTCTGCCCTCCCTCTTGATGATGGTGTTACTAAATATTTGATTGTGAAAATGGAAGGGGGTGAAGGTTGGACATGGTGGCTCATACTTGTAATCTCAGCACTTTGGGAGGTAAAGGCAGGAGAATCGCTTGAGCCCAGAAGTTTGAGGCCAGCCTAAACAACATAGTAACATAGTGAGACCTCATCTCTATTAAAAAAAAAAAAAAAGCCAGGCATAGTGACACACACCTGTACGCCTAGCTGCTTAGGAGGCTGAAGTGAGAGGATTCCTTGAGCCCAGGAATTTGAGGCTGCAGTGAGCTATGATTGTGACACTGCACTCCAGCCTGGGCAACAGAGTGAGCTCTGTCTCAAAAAAAAAAAAAAAAAAAAAAGGTTGTTGGCAAGCGGAATTAAGAGAGGACTTCTAGTAGCTCAGACAACCACATCTACCTATCTGAGTCTGAGTCTGGGACCACACATTCTGCCTTCCATCCTGTTACTATGGTTAAAATGTGTATACCCACTAGGTCTCATTTAATTTTTCTATAAAACGTCTGGGTTGTTTTTAAGTTTTTTTGTTTGTTTGTTTACGTTTTACTTTTTCCTCTGATGTCCTCCTTAACTATAATTTTGGAGGAAAGGCAATGGAACTGTGGAAAAAATAATTATTGGATTTTACTTTTGTAAACTGGCTTCTAACTCTCTGGGCTTTGCAGATATTTCAAACTTCTACCCTGGAAAACTTCCAAGGCTCTTCAGAAGTCTCCAGCTGTGCTCTTCTGACTAAAGATCCTTTGATATGCCTGATACCTTCTTCAACTAACACTTGTATTTCAGTCCCACACTCAGACACTAACTGCAGCGCTCTCCTACCCTCCCCGTTTCGGTTGGTAGGACATAAAAAGGCCGTATGCCAAATATCTCTTCAACTTAGCCTACCTCTGGTCCAAGGAAAATGGTCGTGTATCTTCCGTCACCATCAGGAACGTTCATGGACTGTTGCAGCCTTCTGGCGTCTCCCTTCAGCTCTACTGCCGCCATTTTGGTTGTATCGGTTGTTAGTCCTGGGTCCTCCACCTGTAGAGAATACATTAGCAGGCTACAGGTTTCAGGTGAAGCCTCAGGCTGTTTCCACCTGACTCTCATTATACTCATTATACTCGCAATGTAGTGTTCTGTTGTAGTTGCACCTGCTGTGTAACCATTTTACAACTTAGTGGTGTAACAATTAATTTTATTGTGCTCACAAATTCTATAGGTCAGATATTCAGACTGAGAACAGTGGGGATGGCTTTTCTCTGCTTTAGGATAGCTGGGCCCAGGGCAGGAGGTGACTTGCTCCCTGGGGTCTGGAATCATCAGTAAATGTTTTTAGTATCTCTGTAGCAGTTGATATTGGCTACCAGCTGGAATCTTAACTGAAGCTTTAGAATAGACACATGATTTGGGATCTTCTGGTGGCCTCAGAGTAGTTGGATTTTATAGATGGTGGTTTAGACTCCAAAATGAGTATCCCAGTTAACTCAGTGGAAGTTTCATTATTTTTGTGGCATATCCTCAGAAAACATATAGCATCACTTCCACCACTTTTATCTGCTACAAATGAGTCATAGTATTACTCAGATTCAAGGAGAGAAAATTCAACTTTACCTCTAGATGGGGAGTGTCATTGTTCTAAAAGGGAATATGGGAAGGGACATACTGTTGTACCCAACTTTGGAAAATACCATATACCATAGATTTTCTCAAAGCAATTTCACTAACTAAATTATTCTTTCACAGATGTTCTGGCTTTTTAAAATATGTACATATCACCTTGATCCAACCGAGAGTTCCAAGAGTCAGGGAATACATTGTTATGCATTTTCTTAGTAAATTATGCACCTTGAAGTGTCACTGCATTTTGGAATGCCACCTCTTGTTATAAAATTTTAATATCTTGTTTTAGAAAAGAAATAAGTAGCTCTTCTACTGCCCTGTAGCATCAGTCACCTGGTATCAGTGACCTAGCCCCAGTGCCCTGTCACCAAACTCTAGACATGAGAGTAGAGATAGCCCAGATGACACACAAAAATGGAGCTACCTTTCTCAGCCATAAAAACAGAAAACTTTCCTTCTTGCAGAGTTTTTAAATTAAAAAGGAAGAACTTACTCCTTTGATCTGAAACTTCTGAAATAAAGAATAAAGAATAAAATAAAGAAAAGAAATAAATTCCTTTTCCTTAGAAATTATCCAGTTTCAGGTATTCTGTTATAATTTACAGACAACAAACTAACACAGGGATACGTCATGCTTTTCTCTGCCCTGCAATGTATTTGCACCCACACCCTAAACAGTGTAGCTGTGATTAAGGGCATTTTCACCCAGGAAAGGTGAGCTAACAGCAGCCACAGGAGGTAGACCAAGATCTGGGCTGAGAGGTACCTTTCCTGAACCTCCTGAAATGTAACACTGGATCTGAGAGAGACCATAATTAGAAGCAGCTAAACCTTATCATCTCTGTAATAAAGCCAATTGGTTATCCCAGGTCTTGTTAAAAGATTGGCTTTTATTAACTCTTACTCTCTTACAGAGTCTAGGGAAGGGTCTCCCCTCAAACACAGAATAAAGTACCAAGAGGAAAAGAAACAGAGGCCTTGAAAAGGTGGGCCAGGCACTACCGAAGTTGATCTGAAATCAAGTGTTCAACAGCCTGTTGGTAAACTGGAAAGCCATTGTTTAGAGGTTGCTTTTTGGTCAAAGCAAGTGACAATCAAGAAAGATTTAGCTTAACACATAGAATTTTTAAAGATAAGCCTCTTAAACCCTTCCATTTTCCCTTTTTTTCCAAATTTTAAAACTTAGTATAAAATAAAAGCATGGTCTTTGGAGTTATGGTTGCAACCGCCAAAGTAAATAAAGGAAAAATACCTCTCTAAGGTAAGTAGAATGGTGATGCAAATTTTTATAACAAAGTTAATATATTGCTTTTGTAATAATAAAAATTAAGCACAAAAGTACTTTACACAGCTTAACTTGATATGCAAGATGATGAGACCAGGTGACATTTGAATTACATATATTTGATATGCAGAAGTGAGAGAGGAAAGAATCAGGCAGAACAAACTCAGGAATGGAATTGAAGAGAAAAAGTATATATTATATGTGGGGGAAAAGTGAGTAGTTCAGGGTTTTAGACCATACTGTGTAAAATATGAAAGTGAGAGATGGTATTGGGAAAGTAGAATGGTGCTCAATTGCTAGTTTAAGGAATATTATCTTCTCCAATAACCATAGGATGGACATTGACTGTTATTAGGCAAGGGAGTGGCATGCTTAGCAATCTTTTTTAGGAAACTCAAACTGAAAACATTAGGTAGCAAGATTTGGAGAAACCAGAGAAACCAGAGCAGAGATGCTATATATATATATACATACACACACACACACACACATATGTATCTACATATATATACACACACATACATGTATCTACATATATATACACACACATACATGTATCTACATATATATATCGACATATATATGTATCTACATATATATCGACATATATATGTATCTACATACATATATCGACATATATATGTATCTACATACATATATCGACATATATATGTATCTACATACATATATCGACATATATATGTATCTACATACATATATCGACATATATATGTATCTACATACATAATCGACATATATATGTATCTACATACATAATCGACATATATATGTATCTACATATATAATCGACATATATATGTATCTACATATATAATCGACATATATATGTATCTACATATATAATCGACATATATATGTATCTACATATATATATCGACCTATATATGTATCTACATATATATCGACCTATATATGTATCTACATATATATCGACCTATATATGTATCTACATATATATCGACCTATATATGTATCTACATATATATCGACCTATATATGTATCTACATATATATATCGACCTATATATGTATCTACATATATATATCGACCTATATATGTATCTACATATATATATCGACCTATATATGTATCTACATATATATATCTACATATATGTATCTACATATATATACACACACATTATATATAAAACATGAAGTAAAGTAAATGGAGGCTAGTTAGAAATATATTTTAATGATGAAGTAAAGTAAATGGAGGCTACTTAGAAATATATTTTAATGATGAAGTAAAGTAAATGGAGGCTGGAATATGCTAGAGAGAGTGAAGAGTTGGATATAAGAGCTATTGTAGCAATACAGTCAGCTAGACTGGATATCTGGAATCATTTAAGACAAAGAAGAGAATCAGAAATAATGCTGATCTTTTACAGCTAAGTACATAGAAAACTATTGATTCCAAAATAGCAACAGAAAACAGAGAAGGAAGAAAGATTTGGAGAACAAATAGGAGAGGTAGGAAACCACTTAACTTTGTGTATTCGATTTTGAGTTTCTGGCAGAAAAACCAGATAGCAAGGGTTGTTTTTTTCACTAAAAGATTGGAAATGTGAGTATAAACCTCTTTTATGTACAGTGTTTTTCTTGCAACAAAGTACAGAATTTTGGTTAACACGTTTAATAGCCATTCTAAATGGCTGGACGAATGCAATCATTTAAAAAATAATATAAGCAATTGCTACTCCTAATGGTTATTCTGGTTAAGTATTAAAATATCTAAAATAAATGTGTCACATAATTTTATTTTACCAGGTATCTGTGTCTGTGTTCACAGCACTATTAAACTAAGTTAGCCAATATTCCACTATGGAAAAATAAGACTCCATGATACACAAAACTCCCCCAAAGCAACAAGTTTTAGGACATTCATATTAAAGGACAATTGCTAATACACACTTCAATGAGACTCCTGATTTTACATATAACAGATCTTTGATTCATTTATCCTTTCTAAATTAAAAAAAAATCATTTTCTTGGCCAATGTTGCTATCTATATACTGTTGACTTCTAAATTGCATATCTAGTCAGAACTCCCCCCTTGCACTTCCTGCACACCTATCCAACTGCTTATTTGAAATGTAAAATTGATATCTAAAGTTAGGGCATTTATATATTATTATCTGAACTAGCACTTTTAAAAGTAAAAGTGGAGCTAAAAACAAAATGATAAAATCCAAAATTTAGAAGAGTTTAAAATCATTCAGTGCTATTAAAGGACATAAATTCAGCTGGGCATGGTGGCTCACTCCTGTGGCCTCCATGGAGGCCAAGGCGGGTGGATCTCCTGAGGTCACAAGTTCGAGAGCAACCTGGACAACCTGTACAACATGGTAAAACCCCGTCTCTACTAAAAAAAAAAAAACCCACAAAAAACAAAAAACAAATATTAGCCAGGTGTGGTGGCGGGTGCCTATATTCCCAGCTACTCAGGAGGCTGAGGCAGGAGAATCACTTGAACCCAGAAGGCAAAGTTTGCAGTGAGCCAAGATCACACCACTGCACTCCAGCCTAGGTGACAGAGCGAGACACAAATTCACATACAAAATAATTATTCAGAGGCTCAAATATTTCTAAACAGGTAGAAAAGAGAAAAAGCATTGCTGTATTTGAAGATTATTTTTTATTCTTTTACACCAGAAAAATAGAACTGCAGTCATACTTCCTATGTACCATAGAGCTGGGGTGTGTGTGTGTGTGTGTGTGTGTGTGTGTGTGTGTGTGTGTAGAGAGAGAGAGACAGAGAAATTTAGCTTCTATTTTTATTGGTAAATTGGATGAAGCTACAAATTATGTGTGCACCACATCAAATTCCAAGTTTTTAATTTAGTAAATCTTCTGTTTTTACCTCATAACTTTTCTGCATTTTCTGCAATAAAATTTGTTTTCCTAACATCATGTCATCTTATCTTAAATGTTTGACCATTTAATTAAATTTATAATAAACAGTAATCACAATATTGTTAAGTATTTTACTGGACCAGTATAGATGTCCAAAAGTTTTACTTTTATTTCATAAATCGAATGGAGACAAATTGAGCCATTATTGGGATTAACTGTTTTTCTATTTTTAGCATTTAATGGCTTTGATATAAAACTAGCATCATGTAACTGTGAAGTACTTCTGTTAATGGAGCTATAACTTCATTTTTGTATGAACAAAAAAATCCTTGAAATCTAAAATGAGCAAAATTATTTTAGAAGAACAGTAATTTCATCTAAATGAAAAGCCAAGCTTCAGAAAGTGATTAATTAAACACAACTATAGCAGCTGCATGCATTAAATTATTATCATTGGGTAAAATCTTTTTAAATGGCTATAAATGTTTGAACTAGATTGGTTTTCTGATTTTCATGTGGTCAGTGGAATCACTTTGACTCACTGTCTTCATCAGCTCAGGTTTCCATCACAAAATACCATGGATTGGGTGGCATGAACAACAAAAATGATTTCTTACAGTCCTGGAAGCTAGTGAGAGGTGACAGCGTGCTGGCAGTCCTCACAGCCCTCGCTCGCTCTTGGCGCCTCCTCTGCCTGGGCTCCCACTTTGGCGGCACTTGAGAAGCCATTCAGCCCACCGCTGCACTGTGGGAACCCCTTTCTGGGCTAGCCAAGACCGGAACCGGCTCCCTCAGCTTGCAAGGACGTGTGAAGGGAGAGGCGCCAGCGGGAACCGGGGCTGCCCCCGGCGCTTGCAGGCCAGCTGGAGTTGCGGGTGGGCGTGGGCTTGGCGGGCCCGCACTCAAGAGCAGCCGCAGGCCCTGCCGGCCCCGGGCGATGAGGGGCTTAGCACCCGGGCCAGCGGCTGCGGAGGGTGTACTGGGTCCCCCAGCAGTGCCAGCCCACCGGCGCTGCGCTCGATTTCTCACCAGGCCTTAGCTGCTTTCCCGCGGGGCAGGGCTCGGGACCTGCAGCCCGCCATGCCTGAGCCTCCCACCCCCTCCATGGGCTCCTGTGCGGCCCGAGCCTCCCGGATGAGCGCCACCTCCTGCTCCATGGCGCCCAGTCCCATCGACCACCCAAGGGCTGAGGAGTGTGGGTGCACAGCACCGGGACTGGGAGGCAGCTCCACTTGCAGCCCTGGTGCGGGATCCACTGGGTGAAGCCAGCTGGGCTCCTGAGTCTGGTGGGGACGTGGAGAACTTTTATGTCTAGCTCAGGGATTGTAAATACACCAATTGGCACTCTGTATCTAGCTGAAGGTTTGTAAACACACCAATCAGCACCCTGTGTCTAGCTCAGGGTTTGTGAATGCACCAATCGACACTCTATCTAGCTACTCTGGCAGGGCCTTGGAGAACCTTTATGTCTACACTCTGTATCTAGTTAATCTAGTGGGGACTTGGAGAACCTTTGTGTCTAGCTCAGGCATTGTAAACGCACCAATCAGTGCCCTGTCTAAACAGACCACTCAGCTCTACCAATCAGCAGGATGTGGGTAGGGCCAGATAAGAGAATAAAAGCAGGCTGACCCAGCCAGCAGCTGCAACACGCTGGGGCCCCCTTCCACGCTGTGGAAGGTTTGTTCTTTCGCTCTTTGCAATAAATCTTGCTACTGCTCACTCTTTGGGTCCACACTGCTTTTATGAGCTGTAACACTCACCACGAAGGTCTGCAGCTTCACTCCTGAAGCCAGCGAGACCACGAGCCCACCGGGAGGAACGAACAACTCCAGACGCGCCACCTTAAGAGCTGTGACACTCACCGCGAGGGTCCGCGACTTCATTCTTGAAGTCAGTGAGACCAAGAATCCACCCATTCCGGACACACTAGAAGATCCAAGACTGAGAGTGCCACCAATGAGAGTTCCCTTTCTGGCTTGCCAATGGCTGCCTTTTTGCTATGCCTTCTCCTGGCTTTTCCTTAGTATGCATGTGAAGAATGAGAGGTAAGGAGTGAGAGACAGAAAGAGAGAGAGAGACAGAGGGAGACGGAGACAGTCTGCCTATTTGTATAAGGCCACCAATCCTAGTGGATTAGGACTACAGGATTAAGACCTTATTTAACAGCCAGGCTCAGTGGCTCACCCCTGTAATCCCAGCACTTTGGGAGGCCGAGGTGGGTGGATCACTTAAGGTCAGGAGTTCGAGAGCAGCCCGGCCAACATGGTGAAACCCCATCTCTACTAAAAATACAAAAATTGGTTGGGAATGGTGGTGCATGCCTGTAATCTCAGCTTACTTAACAGCCAGGCTCAGCGGCTCACCCCTGTACAGGAGGCCGAGGAAGAAGAATCGCTTGAACCCAGGAGGCAGAGACTGAAGTGAGCCAAGATCACTGGTTGCACTCCATCTAGCCTGAGCAACAAAGTGAGACTGCATTTCCAGAAAAACAAATAAATAAAAAGACCTTATTTAACAAATAACCTCCCTAAAGACTCTATCTGTAAATATAGTCACATTGGGGGTTAACATTCAACACATAAATTTTATAGAACACAAATCAGTCCGTAGCACATGCATAATACATACATAATGGATTTTTTAAATGTCTCAACATCTTGTACAAGTACATGCTTATTATGAACTTTCTTAAAAAAAAATCCAATGATCTATTTTTGGTTAAACAATCATTTTCATTTATTTGAGCTCATTTCTGTCAAATGGCTTATTGCATTATCAAACAATAAAACAAATAAGTATTTGCTTGGACTTTGATCATAAATAATAAAACCACTATAGCAAGGATAGTCAGACAACTCTCTCTCGACTCTGTGGTAGAACTTCTTGGCTCCTATTTCCTATACCTATTTCACGTACACTTGGCTTATATGTGCCCATGCTTTCCACTAACTTGGCTCACCATAGGCCTGGGGTTTTGTGCATGTTGCAGGCACAATCATGTCATAGCACATCCAGCATTGGGTCCTCTCCTACCGCCACCACCAGGTCAGAAGGAATTAGTTGCTGCTACCTACATACATTTTGTTTTATCTGTAAATGTCCTGCATTGGTCTTTGAAAGGGAACTATCAGTCATATGCAAAAACGAAAGGTCAAAAACAAATGACAAATTATTCCTGTCCTTCTCTCAGATTTAACCAAGTATTAAAGTGAGAAGTCTATTCACTTCCCTGCATACCTTCCACACTACTAGTCAAAGCCATGACAGAAGCTGCAAGCACAGAGTGGAGGTCCACCACACCAAAACCAAGCTGGTTTCAATGTAACTATTTGTAGTGGTTGATGCCACTTGCCACCAAAAAACAAAACAAAACAAAAACAAAACAAAAAACCTCCAATCAAAACCTGTGTAGGCAAATTTATTTAGAAAAAAAATGTGTTCATAAATATAATCAAGGATCTCAGGATGACATCATCTTGGATTGGAGTGGGCCCTAAATTCAATTAGTATCTTTAGAAGAGAAAAGATACACAGAGAAGAAGGGCATGTGAAGAAGGAGGCAGAAATTGGAGTAATGTATCTGCAAGTGAAGGAATGCCAAAGATTGCCAGCAGCACCAGAAGCTAGAATGAAGGCATGAAAGAAATTTTCTCTCGGGACTTCCAGAAGTCCTGCCAACACCTTGATTTCAGACGTCTGACCTCCAAAACTGTGAGAGAATACAGTTCTATTTGATTTAGCCAGCCAGTTTTTGGTAATTTGTCAAGGCTGCTAGAGGAACATAATACACTACTAATACTAATATTATGTTACATTATAAAATAACAACAGATGGCTGGGCGCAGTGGCTCATGCCTGTAATTCCACCATTTTGGGAGGCTGAGATGGGAGGATCACTTGAGGTCAGGAGTTCGAGACTCGCCTGGCCAACATAGTGAAACCCTGTCTCTACTAAAAATACAAAAGTTAGCAGGGCATGATAGCGGGCACCTGTAATCCCAGCTACCCAGGAGGTTGAGGCAGGAGAATTGCTTGAACCTGGGAGGTGGAGGTTGTGGTGAGCCAAGATCATGCCACTGCACCACAGCCTGGGTGAAAGAGGGATATTCCACCTCAAAATAATAATAATAATAATAAATAAAATAACGAGAGACATGCTGTACAGCATACAACATAGACAATAGGCCTAAACCAGGACTTTTCAGAAAAACTAAGCATGTCTCAAATTTGCTATGTTCAGCTGAACCTTTCCTCTTCTCCTTCTAGACTCAATTTTTAAATTTTTTCCTTCTTAGATAAAAATCCCAGGTTTTTACTTGCTCAGGCCAAAATTTTGAAATTATTTATACTGCTCTCTTTTAAAGTTGCATTGTAATCTATTAGTAAATTTTATCAGCTCTACCTTGGAAATATATCTAAATTCCACCACTTCTCACCACCTCCACTGTTCCCACCTTGGTCCAAGGCTGTTGTCTTCTATCACCACCTCCCAGTTGGTCTCCCTGCTTCCAACCTTGTCTCTATTTAGTCTTTAATCAGAGTAGCTAAAAAGACCTTTTCAAAATCTAAGCCAGAGAGTGTAACTGTTTTTTTTTGTTTTGTTTTGTTTTTTTTGAGACGGATTCTCACTCTGTCACCCAGGCTGGAATGCAGTTGCACAATCATAACTCACTACAGCTTCGACATCCCTGGTTCAAGAAATCCTTCCACTTCAACCTCCTGAATAGTCGGGACTACAGGTGTGCAACACTATGCCTGGTCAGTTTTTAAATTTTTTTGTAGAGATAGGATCTCACTATGTTGCCCAGGCTGGTCTTAAACTCCAGGGCTCAAGAAATCCTCCCACTTCAGCCTCCCAAAGTGCTAGGAGCCACCGCTCCCAGCCTATAAATAATTTAGCAAGTTGTTCATAGATTAAAAATAAGGAAAAATTACTTTTAAAAAATCCCACCTTTCCTGCAAGATTGTGCCTGTTGAAGTATTTTACTTGTAACCTCTTTATGTATTTTAACCTTAATTGGCCTTATGAAATTTATGAATATATGTTTACTAAGCATTTTTCTATTTAACCACCTCTGTAGCCAAACACACACACAAACACACACACACACACACACACACACACACACTTCTACATAGCCCTTTGGAACAACTTTCACAATTTTACTAATAGAAATATACCCTGAGAAAACCAATAAAACATGTCTCCTTCACATTCAAGCTAGACTTTGTCATATAACTTCTAAACCAAAACTCTCTGGCTTCCTATGCACGAAGCCTTAAATTATTATGAAGAAATCATAATAGTCTGGGACAGCTATGACAAGGACCTGAACCAAGAAAATTACAGTGGGGAACACATCACCAACAAATAAAAAACAGTGTCACTATTACTATATCCCCTAAAAAGGTATGATAGAGGCGTAATAATACTTCAGATAGTGATCTTATTTGGAAATAGGGTCATTACAAATGTAATTAGTAAGTTAAGATGAGATCATACTTGAGTAGCATGAGCTCTTAATTCAATGTGACTGGTGTCTTTATAAGGAAAGAGAGACATTTGCGGAAAACACCATGTGATGGCAGAGGCAGAGATTGGAGAGATGCAGATACAAGCAAAGGAATGCCAACGATCAGTGGTCACCATTGGAAACTAAGAAGAGCCAAGGAAGGACCCCTCTCCTAGGCCTTCAGAGGGAGCGTGGCCCCGCTGACACATTGACTTCTGTCTGGCCTTCAGAACTGTGACAGAATACATTTCTGTTGTTTTAATCCACTCTGATTTCGGTACTTTGTTATGACAGTCATAACACAGCATGTCACCCTGAGTAAAGCCACAAGTATTAAAATGACCTACTTGGCTTTTTTATACTTTGGTTCCCATCTTGTTCATACTCTCATCCCTTACTACTTTTTTTGCTTGTTCCTTCAGCTCTAGCCACTTTGGCTTTTTTTGTGTGTTTCTCTTATATTCTAGGCATCCTCTTGCCTAAAGGAATTGGCATTTTCTGTTCTTTGCTTGGAAAACTTTACCCTCAGATGTCTAAACTCACCAACTTTGGGGCTTAACTCATAGGCTACCATCTCTGTTAGACTTTCCATGGCTACCATGTTTATAATTAAAACTATATTCCACTCTTGGCAGCGTGTGGTGGCACACACCTATAGACCTAACTACAAGGAAGGCTGGGATGGGAGAATCACTTGCACTCAGGAGATCAAGTCTACAGTGAGCCATGATTGCACCATTGCACTACAGCCTGTGGGAGAGAGCCAGAACCTGCCTCAAAAAACAAAAAACAAAAAAAAACACCACCACTATAATCTCCAAATTCTCTATTCCAAATTCTATATTTTTTCCACAGCACTTTTTGTGCGCTATTGATATACTGATTTATTCTATATATCAATAATATATATATATTGTTTATTTTGATTACCACTATGTCTCTAGCACTTAGTATAGTAGTTGGCAAACAGTAGGTACTTAAGACTTATTTTTTGAAACAATGAATAAATTTAAAATGTGGCATAATCAAAAAAATGTGCATAAAAATTGAGTATGGCTGGAGTTGGTTTTTGCTTTCTTGGCAGGATATGAAGGATTAAAAGATCATGCTAAAAATAATCAAAAGCTATATTATAGATGATAGTACATGGTATATCAAAAATTTGGACTTGATCTTTTAGCTCAATTGTTTTCAAAATTGGTTGGAATTTGCTATAGTTGCTTATATGGCAACACATCGTACAAACAAAATCTTACCCACAAAAATATGTAAAAACGATTAAGTTAAATTCCTCAGTAGGAAACAAGATAAGGTTGCCAGGATCTTGCCCTCTGTCTGTTTCTTTTCCTCTTCATCACACCTGAAGGTCACAGTATTTAAATCAAGATTCCTAAGAGCATAAGTTGAGAAGTATTGCTTTAAGCTATAGAAAACTTCTGAAGGATTTAAGCAGTTACATGATGAGATTTGCATTTTTTAGACTGGGGCAACAATATGAAGGATGAAGCAGAGGTTTGCAAAACTGAAAGCAGAAAGGCAGCAGGTTGGAAATCATAATCATCCAGAAGAGCTATGACAAGGACCTGAATCAAGAAAATAACGGTGGAGAACATCACCAACAAGTGAGAAATGGTGTCACTATGACTTGATTAATTCGTTAATATGTAGAATGAGGGGAAAAGAAGAGGGGGACTTCCAGGTTTCTACATTGGATGCCTAGATGAAAGATGGTGCCATTTATTAATACAGAGAATATAGAAAGAGAAACATTTCGACACTAAAGGCATTCAGCCTACAAAGGTCTTGATTCCACAAATTCCACACAATTAGCTTCCACAAATACCACAAAAAAGGAACTGTGGCATTTCTACCTCCTACTTGGCCTCAGGGAATCCTGGATGAATAATGACTAGGTGCTACTAACCAGGTCACTCATTTGCCAACCTCATACCTCCATGTTCCCTATCAGAATGTGTCCCAAAACCTGTGGAGATTAAAAACACGAAGCAACAATGCAAGCACCCTAGAAATCAATGGTAAATTGCCCATCTGACTGTGGCCATCTGCTTCTCAGCTGGCATATCCTTGGAGATGCCTTAGTATGGATGTTTACGATTGCTTCAGTTTCTGTAATCATAAACTATTGGATGGCCCCCTATAGAGTCCAACAACATGACAGTCATCCTCCATAACAGAAGAGAACTGGGGTAAATGAATTCCTAGGAAAAAGATAGAAGATGTCTAAAATGCAGATCCTCCTTTTTACCATCCCTGTTGAGTAGCACCTTTTTTGAAGGAGATGAGTTTCTTGAAACTCAGCAGCATTTGCCCATCACAGGTACTAATATTAATATTCCTCAGTTTAAGAACTGAAATTTGTTTGATCTGGAGTCTGGCAGCATTCTAAACTTTTTAAAATTTGAACTTATTTTCATACTATAATTATGACCACAGTTTTTGAATTAAAGAAATAAAGAAATAGAGGGTTTCTAATTTGTTTTAAAAAATGTAAAGGTCATAACTGGAATTCAAATTCAGTTGCCCATCAAGAGTATGCATAATGCTAAAGTATCTCACATCTGAGCAAAAGTATTAGGCTCCATATAGTTTTAAGTATAACATTTCAAAAAATTTGTTTTAGTGAATAATTTATATATAAGACATTCGGATAATATTATAATGGCTAGAAAAAAAATTGACTATAATTGATATTTCCTCAACAGAACCAGAGATATATTTCGGTGTTTCGAACACTATTTTTGTTGTTGTTAAGGAAAATTATCTTCTTGCTATACAGATCACTAATGGAAACTTTTGGTTTAGTTCTTGGCTAAGACAGACTCTTGATTTACTTAGTAAAGTTTGCATCTAATAAAAGATTACACAAAATACATATAAAATATTTGGAAATGTATAGAATAACTTCATTATCAATTTTTTATCACTTAAGCAGTTTTAGAATATATATACTTTAGATAATTTAAACAACAAAAGATAATATAGTATTATCATACTAGTTATGTATTATTAATTTAATTGTACATTTTAAAATAACCAAAATAGTATAATTAGATTGTTTGAAAAACAAAGGATAAATGATTGAGGTGATGGATACCCCATTTACCCTGATGTGATTATTATACATTACATGCCTGTATTAAAACATCTCACGTAACAAATTTAAATGAATAAATGAATGAAGCAATCAGTTCAGTCAATATGTAACAGGTATTTCTGACTCGCTCATTATGGGAAGGTGGCCATATATTGTATTGCCCAAACGAAATGTTGATATTGAAGATAAGTGCTAAGCTGGGGCAACATGCTTAAAATAGGAAAAGCCTGGGAAAACTGAGATGTGGTCACTGTAATTAGGAGCAAGTAGCTGTACTGGACACATAATAGCTGAATATTACCACCTATGCTGATTACAATGGTGAAACAGCAGATATGATCTTTATTTTCATCAAATAGCAATCTAGTAGGGGAGATGCATTAAACATATACTCATTTTAGTTAATGCATAATTACAAATTGCATGTGTTTTAGATCAAAAGGAAAATCATTCCTCAAGAATGAATATATCTTAAACTGAGATCTAAAGGAGGAATGGACCATTGTAAACAAGAAAACACTATGTGTGAAGTCTGATTAGTGGGTAGGACTAGAGTGATCATTAAGAGAACCAAAAGGTCACTATGCTAGAGCCAGGAAAGTAAGTAGTAGAATGGTTCAGATAAGTCTAAAAGGATAGCTGACATTTTGATCAGGCAGGCCTTTTATGTATGATAATGGCTTTTGTCTGAAATCTAAGGGAAATGAAATTTATTGAACTCAGAGAGATAGCAATAATAAAAAAATGGCAGACAATATGAAGATTAGTTAATTGGCCAAATTAAAGGAAGTGACTCATCATATAAGAAATGTAAGAAAAGGAGGAAAAAAACTGATTAAAAATCTTCTTAACAGTTTATGAGAATTCCAGATTTTACTCACAAGCAACATCATGTAATATTTCTTGTATTTTAGAATACTTTACGCATGTTATATTTTTATTTAAATGTTAATAAAACTTGAGACTCCTTACTGATGACTGATTATTCATGAGGAGAAACTTTAGTTTACAGAATATTCAAACATTTTGTGTCTTTCCTCCCTCCCATAGTATTTACTTTATTACCAATTTGGATCTCCTTTCAGATGGTTTGTCAGATCAAAAATAAAAGAGAAATTGAAATTCTATTTCAAAACATTTTCCTTGTGTAAGAAATAAAATATTTTAGGATATCAACCCAACTGTTAAAACAAAGAATTTTATATTCATTATAATTTTAACTTAAGGATACAATAAGAAGTTCTTTCTTTAATATTATCTTAGCAAAGACCACCACAATGGCCTAAATTGTAGTAATGGCTTAATTGGTGGTATCCTTAAATCTTCTTGCTTAAAAAATGTGCTTGATCAAAGGTTGTCATTTCTTATCTGTATTTTAAGTGAGATTTTTTTTGAAAACTGAAAATACCAACTGAATACAACCACCTAAAGCTACAGATATCAGCAAAACCTCTTTGTAAAGATGAATATTCAGGTTTTATTTAAAAAGGGGTATGAATCAGAAGTTTCCCATCTCAACTGATTTGTGCAAATATTTTTATCTATTGACTATTTGTTCATAAAATGCTTTCGTGAGTATTAGTTTGTCATTCTTATCAGGTTCCCTTTCCCAAATTAAGCAGGAAAACACACAACTTAAACTTTTAGAGTTTCAAGTGAGAATGATAAAGAGATATTTTGGGATAGGCAAGACTATGACTTAATTTCCTATGTGAGTGTGGCCCTGAATACATGAAGCAGAGATGATGAATTTTCCACCATAAGTTTTGTTCCTCTTTCCATAGTACAGTGATATAATTGAGAAATAGCTGCCCTGCCAGGGACCACATGTTCAGATGCCTTGAATCTATGGAACTTTTTGTGTATATTATCTATCCTCTATTCCCCCATCTGCCAGCTAACTGCAATAGATTCTGAAACCCTACAGGATGGCAAAAGTACAGAATGAAGGAGCCTGAGTCTCTAATCAATCACGAAGAGTAAAGCTAGTGTTCAACTAAGAGCTTCCATGTTGACTGTTACATGATCAATAAATAAATTTCTATTGGCTAAAGTCACTGAAATTTTAGCATGTATTTACATCAGCAGTTAGAACCCTAATATACTACCCAACAGTGGTAAACGGGTATTGCAGCAAAGAAAAAAAATAGAAAAAAGCTACACTTTCCTTTAACAAAGTAATGTTTTGCCTTCTTAATTTTGTTAGATATTCATATAAATGTCTGTTCTAAAAAGTCTTTGAGATGGTTAATATTATTTTAATCCACAACCCTTTTTGCATTCTCAAAGACATTTCCTTTTTCTTAAAGAGTTCAATCATTTTGACTTGAAAGTTAAAGCTTATGATATACTGGACAAGTTGCCCTTTTCAAATAAAACTCCTAATTTTCTTCATGACTAAAGGAAAATAAAATCACTAGTATTTAATTTAAACTTACCTGTTATTTGTGCAATTTATATTGTATTAATAGTGCAAACTCAGTCTCTTGAATTTTAGAAATATATTTATGCAGGATCTATTTTTAAAGACACATTTCTGCAATAATTTAGACTCCCGTTTTGTAACATAGTACCATCTGGAAATAAAATATAATGCAGATAATTTCCCTTTTATCACCGTAGCACTTTTGTGCCAGGCAAACAACTCTATATCTTCTGCTTTTAAATGAGTTTGTGCAGGTGAGCTTAAAATCTTTGCTCAATAATTTGTCTGACAACCTTCATAAAAATATTATATTTCTGTAATCAATCCTTATGCATTTTGACATGTTTTAGGAGAAAATAAGTACAATTCAATAATTAAAATAAGGCATGATGTAATTATTGCATTAAATCATTATAATGTGTTTTATAAACAATAAGAATGTAGCCTTGAAGTTTACAGGTTATTTATTTATTCAACAAATATTTACCAAGTGTCTGAATGTATCAACTGGGTACTGTAAATAAAATGATACGTTATAGTTTTTGTCATCTATTAGAAAAATCACAACTACATATAATGAGGATAGTGCTAAAAGTAAGAAAATTAAGGAACTTGCTCAATTAGAACAATAATGGTGAGTAAACACTAAGACCTACAAAATAAATTTTAATTCCAGAAATGCTCATTTGGAATATAAAACATTGTACTCACCACTCTGTTGGATACAAAGATAAATTTATATGAAATCGTGTCTCTGTTGACTCAAAATTTGGTTGCAGTAGTTCATGAGTGGGAAGAAATGTCTCAGTCTGGGTACACCACACTGAAATTACAGTGGGAAGGATTGTCATCTGTTGTGCTGCTTTATCACTCATCTTGATGCAGCGTAAGTCTACAGCTTTTGTCAAGATTTCATTTCAAAGATGAAGACATTTAGAGAAGATATTTTAAGTCAAGGAATAAGATCTACAGAGTATACATATGTTAATAAAAATAATCAGATTAACCTGAGACAAATAAAATTTAGGTTCATGAGTTTATAGTTACCCATGCTATGTAACTCCTTTTAACATAGAATTTATATGTAGTTATCGTTTCAGTGATTGTAGTCCCATTTTGGAGGCATTTAATTATCCTAAATTTCATTAGGTCATATTTTTATCTCTGTTAATTTAACATCGTTATCTGTAACTGATAACTTAATCACTGATAAAGAAGTTTAAAAGATGTTTAGATAAGTAGAATGAATAAATGAACATGACATGGTGCTAAATGCTGTAAATACATTATCTCATTTAATTTTCGTAATGATCTGGTAAGGTAGACACTATTACCCCTTTATTTTTTCAAAGGAAAAAATTGAGGCTTAGGGTAAGTAGCTTGTTAGATTACATAGATATTAGGAGCTGGAGTTATATGAAAATAGAGAAAACAGAGTTTTCACCATCATACATTTATTCTAGCAAAACAAACAAACATCTTGAAATATAAAACATAACAAATTATATTGGAAGGAATCAGAATGAATAGATATCAGAAATTTGAACTCCACATTTGAGTTTAGGATTTCTAGAAGATAAAAAAAGGTAAGATAAATCTGCATACTTGTTTTTATTCTCCACAATAATAAATCATAGAAAGCCACTTACAGAAGCACGCCTTTTGTAGTTGCTGCTGTGCTTGTTCAATATATTTTTAGGAAAAAAGAAAACCAGATTTTTATTAAAACAAACATTACATGATAGGGTAAACCAATTTTCAATCATGAAAGTCACTTTAAATAGTTATTTCTTAAATCTATTAGATATACAGAAGTAGAGACTGTATCTTTATATTATGCTTAGAAAAGATAGTTTTTAAGTAGCTGCTGTAGTAACTATTGAGTACATTTCACTCTGATTTTTAAAATATATGTTATATTTGAAGAATTCTTATTCAGAAGATGAAAATGGTACAAATTTTTAACAGATGCAAATCTGAATCAATACCAATCAAATTTGTCATATTTTTAAGGCATATAAACTGTATCATTGGTTGAAATAAAATATATATTTGAGCTACAAAATTTTATAGAAGCAAAAGATATTTTAGCAAGCATCTGTTTTGCTAATTTGATTTACTTTTTTTGTGTTCATGCCCAAAATTTCTTTCTTCTCTTCCTTTTTATGGATCTATGACTGTCCATCACATGATCTTATTCCTCCACTAAAAGAAGAGAAGTTACAGGTTGGATAAACTATTCACACTTGAAACAATAAAATACAGGGACTCTCTACTGGGTTGAATAGTGTCTACCCCAAATCCATGTTCACCCAGAACCACAGAATGTGACTTTATTTGGAGATAAGGTCTTTGCAGATTGAATAGTTAAATCAAGATAAGGTTATACTGGATTAGAGTTGGCATTAAATCCAACGAGTAGTGCCATTATAAGAAGAAAGAGAGAGAGAATCAGACACAGAAACTTGCAGAGGGAAGAAAACAAAGAAGCTAAGGAGTGTCCATGGCCACCAGAAGCTAGAAGGCCTGGAGGCATCTTTCCTAGATCCTTCAGAGGGAGAATAGTCCTGTGGACATCTCAATTTCAGATATTTGCCTCCAGAACTGCAAGATAATACATTTCTGTTATTTTAATCACCTAGTTTGTGGTAATTAATTATGGCAGACTAGCAAACTAATAGAGGACCCTTTGTTGGGGTGTGATTTGTTCTTTTGGGCTTTAGAGTAGGATACTCAGGTGGGAACTATGTCATTTTTGGGGTCTTCTTATTGTCACCAATATTTTGCTGGGGTGATGGGTCTTAAGTGTGTGTGTGTGTGTGTGTGTGTGTGTGTGTGTGTATGGGGCGAGGGAGTGCAGTTGTAATAACTTTGGCTGTCAGTGTTCTCATAATACTTAAGGTAAAGAAGGCAGGAGACATTCTTAGATGGACTCTTACTTACTCCTCCGGTTTTCAGTTTTGGGGACAACAACTCCCCTCTTTCTGTAGTGTCTAGAGGGCAGAAGAACAGAGCCTGTTTTGTTCAAGTTCTTCCACCAATATGCCTCCTTTCTCCTGCCAGAGTAAGAGTGATACTCACCCAGTTTAGTGAATTTGAAGTGACAGTCTGTCTAATTACTTCTTAATCAAACTATCTCCAACCTATTTTCATAGTTACCTAGTGCCTCTGACTGTTTCCTTTTGGGCATTTTGAGATACAGATTAATTTGTTTTGTGGTGGTCTTTCTACTGCACGGTTGTAAGTATTCAGCTTTCTGTATTTAGCTAATTTATTTATGATTCATCAATCTACTTTATTTTTTGCAAAATTGTGTTGATCTCTATTCTTTGGTGTTACATCATCTTTCAAAATCACACTCGTGGGTTTATAATATGTTTATGTATTCATTATAATTCAGTGTAATTTCAGGAAGTACTGGTATGAGCTCATGTGTTAAAGCTACCACATTTAACTATATTATTCTAGGTAATCGTTTCCTGGGTTATTTATCCATTATTTTCTGTCAGACCTTAAGCTTCTTGTCCAAGAGACAAGTCAGAGGAAAAAGAAAATGAAATAAACCTTCAACTTATTTGGCATGCCTCAAACTCAAACTCTAAATTTTTTTCTGAGGAATTGTTGTTTAGCATATTTAGCATTCATTTTTTCAAATAGTTTTATTAAGTACTTCCCATATAAGATATCAAGCTTCCACAAACTTGTCCAAAATCTGAATAATTTTTGAAAAGATAAGCCATAATTTTCAATAACAGATGTTGCCTAACACGCATAACATTAATATATGCTCAACTTAAGAATGATAGGATACAAAGTAAATGCAGCACTTTGTCTATGAATAAATTGTAATGTAAGTAAGAATATTTGTGGTTTCTACTAACACAGGTTGAATAAAGTATAAAAATTATTTTCCTAATTGAAAAAGTCCTCAATATTAAGTTGTCTAGACAGAAGCAGATTGAACTAACGTGGTGGATAAATGTACTAACAGTACTACAGTAACCTTTCTGGAATTATTCATCATTTTCATTTATCTGTGCAGCATTTAGCCATCTGTCTCTTCAGGTTTATAGATCTTAAATATGGAAATACTCCAAGATATAACTTTAATAAAATACTGCAAGGGACAAGATTAGCACATTGAATACTCAATTGTTACTTAGATAACATTGTGAAACAGAATTTATTTTAAAATACGCCTCTACTACTTCCAAATTAGTAGACATATAATTTCTCAATATTTAGATGGCATAAGATCATAATAACTTAAGATACTTAAAAGCAACTACAGACCTCAATAAAACTCTGTTTCTATGATCCTTTAAATACAGGTTCTTTCTCCTTTACTTTTGTAATTTGTTTCATTTTATGTATGGAGACATTAAAATATTCCCCCATAAAAGTAATGCTTTTTAAGAAAAACAAAACATGCACCATAAAATAAATTGAGATGAAGGTGTTTTTGTAGAACTTGGTCTTTTAAGAATTGTTTGTGAAAATAATACCCCCTTGTCAGATACTTATTCCTTGTGGGGGAGCAAGATGATTAGAAATTGTTCCCTGGACAATAAACTGTAGAAAAGTCCTTTCTCTTGATCTTCTCTGATAATCACCCATGTCTCAGACCGTAGCTTAATGACATTCAAGGACAAATTTTAAAAAGAAAATTTATATATAGAAAAGAAGGATAATTATCGTTTCAATAAAAATACCTTGGAGTTTCCTGTACCTACATAATCTCTTGGTGTTAAGCAGCATTTATGAAGTAATTTAATAAATTCAGTTTCTAACCATTGCTTAATGATTACTTAAAGGTCTTTCAAGTGTGCAGTGTACCCGTCCTCTCATTTGCCACAGGGAATTGGGTTTTTGAAACAAATGAGTTCTGAGATAGTGACATATTTTACAGGAAAATAATAGTGTGGTCGTATTCAGAATTTCCTTCCTTAATTAGCTCAGCGCTGAAGACACGACAGATAAAATGAGTCAGATAAAATGTGAAAAGCAGAGAAGGAAAAGAAATTTGATCCTCTTTAGTGTGTCAACCCAGAAAAGATGCCACAGGTGACTTATAAAAAGTCCCTGCAGCACTTCAGCCTTTGTATCCCTTCATCATTTCTCAAGCCCAAGCAAGTTTTCTAAGCTCAATGTTTCTTTTCTTTATTTTTTTTATTTTATTATTATTATACTTTAAGTTTTAGGGTACATGTGCACAATGTGCAGGTTAGTTACATATGTACACATGTGCCATGCTGGTTCTATCCAGAATGGGTTGAACAGAAACCATAGGTTCCATATCAGCTGTTGCTTTCTTTTCAGTATTTGAAAAACTGTCAACTTCTCATTTGAAATGATGCTTTGTTTTGGCTGTCTGCTTGAGTTGATTTGGTATACACCCTGAAACCTGTTCTTTGACTATCATGCAGCTCCACACAATGCACCTGTGGGCTTCTGTCACCCAGATCATCAGAAATCCAGTCCTGGGTCTATTCTTCCCTGAGAAATGAATACGCATGTGCTCCCCCTTCATTTTTGTAAAATAAAGGACCTCAGCTTCTTTCAAACATTCTTGGAGGCCTGAACAAAACATGTTTTGCTCATATGGTCGTAGAACCTGAAAGTGTGAATTGATGATATATCTGGTGTGTACAGATGCAATTGGCAACTGAATAGTGATGAGCTTCCTCCATACTCTCATATTGTACACTGATGTTCATTTCCAAAATATGAGAAGTGAGGTAGGCAAAACGTTTCTTTCTTAGAGGGAATGGAGAAATCATGTAGCCCAGTTTCCTCTGTTTAAATATAAGGAAACAGAAATACGATATTTAATTAGCAATAATTGTGCCTTGGATAAGCCTAATTGGTTACAATGCTACCACTGCACAAAGCTTAAAATATTTAAACAACTTGTTCACATCATCAGCAGAGATGGCCTTAATGGCCACTGCAGTGTATGGTATAAAAATCACAGGTTCTGGAGTCAAGCTGCCTGTGAAAGAATCTCAGCTATGCAATTAGCTAACTGTGCAACCAAAGCGATGTTGCTTAACCTCCATTTTTTGCTTTTAAATTGGGAAAGACAATTGTAACACTTGTTCCTTGAAACCTGTGGTTCCCACATATTAGTCCGTGAATTCTTTGCATCTGAATTGCAGGGGATATATTTTTTTTAAATACTGAATTCTGATGACCAGCTTTTGAACATGTGGATTTGGTACATCTCAAATGTGGCTTGTAAACTCCTATCTATATTTTTAAGACAATTCTCCCTCTCTGCCAAAAGGGCAAATATAAAAGGATTCCCACTCACCATAATATAACCTTCTTGATAGTGATAGTTAGATCATTTTGTGCATAACAAAAAATTAGGGGTGGAAGGGATGTGCTTTGCACATAAATTAGTTCTTCTCTAACACAGCCTACAAGACTCTGCCTAATCTGGCCCTAATCAAACTCATCTTGTCCTTCTCTCCCTTAATTCTCAGTGCTACAGCCTTGGTAGTTACCTTTGAACGCCTTACATCATTTCTCCTACTAAAGAAACTTTGCACAGGCTGTCTCTCCAGTGGAAAATATATCTCCCACGGTCACCTTACCTCGTTAATATGCCTACTATCCTTCTTATTTCAATTCAAATTTACTTCCTCAGGAGCCTCTAGGACTATGTTGACCTCAGATTTCTCCCCAGCGTTTCACAATTTTCCTTTACAGCACTTTGTCGTAAGCATTTGACTTTATGTCTGTAACCTGCCAGGCTCTGCTTCCATGTGGGTGAGAATTTTTACTGTTTGAGCTCACCGTTGTATCCTCAGTTCCATACCTGGCACAATATGGAAACTTAATAAGTTTTATTTTAACGAATAAAACCTCTGTAAGCCATTTTGATATAGTTGTGTTCATTGTTTATCACTTCTTAACACAATACCCCAAATTTAATGGCTTGAAACAGCAACGAGTGTACTTATCTCTCATGAGTCTGTGGGTTGACCAGGCTTGGCGAGGCAGTTCTGCTCTTCCCACTTCGATTCTCTGTGTGGGTGCACACAGATGGTTGTTGGGGCTAGAGTGATCGGGAGCCTCCAATTAGCATTGAGATGGTCGGGCTCTCTACCTTTTATATATTGTCAGACATTCATTCTCCATGTGCCCCTCCATTAGGTCATTCCGGTAAAATAACTGGATTTTTTTTTGTGTGGTAGCTCAGGAATTCCAAAACAGCAAGGGCAGAAACTGCCAGTCTTTCTTAAAGATGCCTAACCTCTTCAATCCTGGAGCATTATTTCTGTCCTTCTCAGTTGGCTAATTTGTCACAAGCCGGTTCAGATTTGATGTGGGGGGTTGGAGGGGAGTCGACACCAATGAACATGTTTTATTAATATGTACCAGCACAGTACTAAATGCTTTACACAGGATTCAAATAAGACTGTAAAGTAGGAAATAATAGCCTCATTTTTTAAATGAGGTTACAGAAATAAGCAAATACAAGCAATTTATGTAAGATGTTACTGTTAGGTAGTGAAGCCAGAATTCAATCTCTGCACTTTTTTAATCTGAAACCTATATTGTTTGTTCTTATTATTTCCATGTTCTTCAGAAAGCCAAAAGCTTCTTTGCTGTCTTAGAAGTGTTTTCCTTTAGCTTTAACATTCATAGCTCACACATTTTTTTTTTTTTTGAGACGGAGTCTCGCTCTGTCGCCCAGGCTGGAGTGCAGTGGCGCAATCTCGGCTCACTGCAAGCTCCGCCTCCCGGGTTCACGCCATTCTCCTGCCTCAGCCTCCCGAGTAGCTGGGACTACAGGCGCCCGCTACCACGCCCGGCTAATTTTTTGTATTTTTAGTAGAGACGGGGTTTCACCGTGTTAGCCAGGATGGTCTCGATCTCCTGACCTCGTGATCCGCCCGCCTCGGCCTCCCAAAGTGCTGGGATTACAGGCTCACACATATTAAAATTAACAAATATTGCAGCATATCCATTAATTTCATGTAAAAAGATATAAAATGGAATTTTCAAATTTATTAAAAATTAATTTATTATAAATGAGAAAATTACAAGCAACATAAACACTTAAACTTTGTTATCACTAAATTCATCTGTTGGCATTTTTAACTGAAGTACTGAGGACTTTAAAGTGGTATTGAGTAATACTTACCTGAAAGTTGCCAAATGCTTTTGTGAGGCCTCATAAGAGTCAACACAACTAATTAGTATTGTTGAAATGTCTGATCTATTTGATCTCTTACTTCCTTTGGATTGAAACCTGATATATATATTTTTAAAATTCTAGTTTAGGTTCTTGAAAATTATTTCATGTAGTCTATTATCTGATCATATAGCTGTGGGGGGCTTTAATATTCTGGACATTTATTCACTGATGTTAGAATCATCACACGTATCTGAAATTTTAATCTTGAAACAAGAAATTGAGTATTAAAAAATGAGAACCACAGGATATCAAATGTGAAGAGATTATGCTCCATAACATGTAACCTAAATCAGAATACTGGTTGGTGGGTTTCTGTTTATAATTCCTTGTTCACTTAAGAATATTGCATATTTTCTCTGATTCACGAAGTGTTATAATTTCAGGAAGATATACCCTTATTTTAAAATACATAAGACTGGAAATTTTTTCAATTAAAAAATTACAGCTTTGCTTTTGAATATTTTTCAAGTTAGAGAATGATATTCATCTATTTTATGAAAAGTTGTGAAACTACTGCTATGGTCTGAATAATGATATATCCTCCAAAATTTGTTTTGAAACTTCATTCCAATGCAACTGTATTAAAAGGTGTTGCCTTGGGAATTATTATCCTTATAAAATAATTGAAATTTGAAGAAAGCTCTCTTGCCCTTTTGTCTATTCTGTCATGTGAAGACACAGTGTTCCTTTCCTCTGGAGGATGAAGCAACAAGGTGCCATCTTGGAAGCAGACAGCAGCCCTTACCAGGAACCAATCCTGTTGGCACCTTGATTTTGAACTTCTCAGCCTCTGGAACCATAAAAAATAATTTTTATTGTGCATAAATTATCCTGTCTGAGGTATTTTGTTATAGTGTCACAAATAAACTAACACAACCACGTAGACAGGGTTTTTTGTATATCCCGAGGAATTCCTGATATGTCATCTCTTAGGAAGAAGCCACTTGATGATCTGCCAATATCGAAGTATTGAATTTACATTTCTACTTCCCTTCAACCTCACCAGCATTTATTATTAATACTGTCAAATTGTGTCAATCTGTTGAAAGCAAAATGCTGGGCCATTATTCATATTCAGGCTTTATGCATATTAACAAGACTGCCACATTTATTTTTTGCTATTGCTATTTCCTCTTCTGTGAGTTGTCTGTTCATATCGTTGCAATTTTTGAAATGGGCCATGTAGCTTTTTGATTGATTACTAGGGTTCTGATTTCATTTTCCTTCAAAAATGTACTACAAATATCAATATGCAAATATTCTGCCAATCTATGACTTGTTTTCATTTTTGTTGTTGCTTTGTTTGTGTATATGTGTGTTTTTTGTACATATTATTACTGGTGTCTTTGTAATACATAAGTTTTAACTTTAAATAGGACTAATTTCTTTTGCAACTAATGCGTTCTATGTTTAGTAAAAGACTATTTCACAGAAGTACTTCTTGTATTCTCAATTTGGAATCTGAAGTAGTTCTCAATCTGGAATTTGTCTTTGTGTACAGCATGAAATGGAACACTAGATTTGTTGTACTTCTAGGAAGATAGCTAATTATTTCAACATGATTTATTAAATAAATTATTTCATTATTTCCTCCTCCCAAATTATTTGTATATATCAATGACATATTTATGTGTGACTGCTTCAGTTCTCAGTTCTCTTTCATTGATCTATTTGTTTAATCTTCTATAAAAACCTCTATATTTTAAAACTGCAAAAGTATTATATATCCTGATATCTGGTAGAGTAAACCTTCACATTCTTCTACTTCAAAATTGCCTTAGTTCTTTTTGACTTTGTAACATTTCTATATATACGTCCAAACCAGCTTTTTAAGTTACATACATGCAAACACACACATAGATAATTTTAATTTGAATTATAGTAAATTATTTTAAAAGAGGGGATTGACTCTTCCAACAAATTAAGTCGTCACATCCATAAACACGGAACATCACTACAGATACCTAGTTTTCCTTTATCTCTTTCTATTGAATTTCATAATATTTAAAATGTCTGGAACATAATTTGTTATATGCATTTCTAGATACTGTATGTGTTTTATGCACATTGAATAAAAACTCCTCATTTTCTCTCCTCATATTTCCTAGCAACCACCATTCTACTCCCTATTTTTGATACCTAATATAATTGGGATCGTGCTCTATTTGTCTTGTTAAATAATTATTTCAATTTGCTTAATGTCTTCTAGGAGGCTCTGCCACATTCCTAGATACAGTATCTAGGAATACATATAACAAATTATGTATGCAAAAGTATACACTATCTAGGGGAGCATAGTGATGTTATGGTGAATTTGAGTTTTTCTGGTAAATTACAATTTTCTACAGATGCCCTTGAATTTTCTATCATAATGACACAGTTCATTTTTTTCCAATAATTACTTCTTTAATTTTTCTTTCTTATTGAACTGAGCAGAACTTCCAAAACAATACTGAATAAAAAGAAAGATAATAATGAAGGATAACATTTGTTAATATGTTATGTGCAAGTTTCCATTCAAAGTACATGTGATAATTTATTTAAAACTGACAACATGCCAAATGAGGTAGATAATATAATTATTTCATTTTTTTTCAGATGAGAAAAATGAGATCGAAAGAAGTTGAGTAGCTGGCTCAACCTTTTGCAGCTAATCATAACAGAGCCAGGATTCCACCTAGCAGCCTGCCGTATAACTCATTTCCTTAGCACGGGCTCTCAAGTACAAATAAGAGTGGCAGGCCAGTTTGTATGTATCTGATTTTAAAGGACTACCTATGATTATTTACTACCAATATTTGCTATCATTTATAATAGTACTCCTTTTATCTTAACAGCTTTATTGAAGTATAATTAATATACACAAAATTGCATGTATTTAATACACATGGATGTGTTCAGTTGTATGCTTACACCATAAAACAATCACCACAATCAAAGTAATAGATATCTCTATCATCCCCAAAAGTTTCCTCATGTGCCTTTGTGTGTGTGTGTGGTGGGAGAGAGTAAAAACACTTAACAAAGGATCTACCTACTTAAAAAAATTTGGCTGAGCGTGGTGGCTCATGCCTGTAATCCCAGAACTTTGGGATGCTGAGGCAGGTGGATCACCTGAAGTCAGGAGATTGAGACCAGCCAGGCCAACATGGTGAAACCTCCTCTCTACTAAAAATACAAAACATAGCCAGGCGTGGTGGTGGGCACCTGTAATCCCAGCTACTCAGGGGGCTGAAGCAGGAGAATCGCTTGAACCCGGGAGGTGGAGGTTGCAGTGAGCCCAGATCGTGCCACTGCACTCCAGCCTGGGTGACAGAGTGAGACACTGTCTCAAAAAAAAAAAAAAAAAAAAATTTAAGCAGCCAGAGCTGTGGCTCATCCCTATAATCCCAGCACTTTGGGAGGCCGAGGTGAGAGAATCACTTGAGGTCAGGAGTTCAAGACCAGCCTGGCCAACATGGTGAAACACCATATCTAATAAAAATACAAAAATTATCAGGGCCTGGTGGTGCACAGCTGTAGTCCCAGCTACTTGGGAGGCTAAGGAAGGAAAATAGCTTGAGCCTGGGAGGTGGAGGTTGCAGTGCACCCAGATCATGCCACTGCACTCTAGCCTGGGTGATGGAGTGAGACCCTGTCTCAAAAAAAGAAAAAACAAAATTAAGTGCACAATACAGTATGGCTTACCATAGACATGTTGTATAGCAGATCTCTAGAATTCATTCAATTTGCGTAACTTGAATTATACCCACTGAATAAAAACTACTCATTTGCCTCTTCCTACATCCCCTCACAACCACCGTTCTACTCCCTAGTTTAGATAACTAATATAAGTGGAATCATGCAGTATTTGTCTTGTTACATAATTATTTAAATTTGCGTAATATCCTTTAGGTTCTGCCACATTGTTGCATATGGCAGGATTTTACTCCTTTTTAAGGCTGAACAATATCCCATTGCATGTATACAACAAATTTTCTTTAACCATTCATCTGTTGATAGACATTTAAATTGTTTTCATATCTTGTCTATTGTGAATAATGCTTCAATAAACACGGAAGTGCAGATATCTCTTCAAGATCCTAATTTCAATTCTTTCAGATAAATATTCAGAAATGAGATTGTTGGATCCTATGCTAGTTTCATTATTAATTTTTGAAGGAATCTCCATACTGTTTTCCTTAGTGGCTGTATCATTTCAGATTCCCACCAACAGAATACAAAGGTTTCAGCTTCTCCATAAACTTACCAGTATCTATCTTTTTTTTAAAAAAAAATAGACATGCTAACAAGTGTGAAATAATATCCCTTTGTGATCTATATTTGTATTGCCCTCAGCTTAGTGATGTTAAACACTGTTCTTATCTTCGCCATTTATATGTCTCCTTTGGAGATATGTCTATTCAAATCTTTAGTTCATTTTTTAATTAGAAGATTTGTATTTTTGCTGTTGAGTTCTAGGAGTTCCTTATACATCTTAGATATTAACCACTTATCAAACATATGGTTCCCAAATATTTTCTTCTATTCCATAAGTTGCCTTTATATTCTATTGTTTCCTTTGCTGTGCAGAATAATTCTACTTTGATATAATTCATTTGTCTATTTTTGCTCTTGTTGCCTGTTCTTTTGGTGTAATATCCAAAAAATCATTCCAAAGACTAATATCAAGAAGATTTCTCTATGTGCTTTCTTCTGAGTTTTACATTTTCAGGTCTTAGGTTTAAGTTTTTAATCCATTTAGAGTTGATTTTTGTGCATGATATAAGAATAGAATCAAATTTCATTCTTTTGCATGTAGATGTTGAGTAACAAGATTACATTAGTAATTTATTTTAAAAAAAATACAGCCCAGGACCAAATGGCTTCACCAGTAAATTCCACCAAAAATTTAAATAATTAATCCCAATCCTTCTCAAGCTCATTCAAAAAAAATAGGAGGGAATACTTTTGAACTCATTTTATGAGTCCAGCCCACTCTGATACCAGTGCCAGACAAATACACAAGAAAAGGAAACTATAGGGCAATATCCCTGAGAAACATTGATGCAAAAATCCTCAACAAAATACTATTACCAAAGAAAGTTCAACAGCACATTAAGGATAAATTACCATGACCTAGTGGGATTTATCCCTGTGTTGCAAGGATGGTTCAACATTTGCATCCTGAGGCATAGGGAAGAACGTAGATGAGTTGAGAGTAGACCTGGAAAGACAATGGCTATTATTAAAACATTGAAAAATAAACATGCTAGCAAAGTTGTGGGGAAAAGTGAATGCTTATCAACTGTTGGTGGGAGTGTAATTTAATTCAACCCTGTAGAAAGAAGTGTGATGATTCCTCAAAGACAAAAAAAGAATTACCATTTGATCTAGCAATCTCATTACTCATTATATACCCAAAAGAATATAAATCATTCTATCATAAAGACACTTGCATGTGTATATTCATTGCAGCACTATTCACTAGAGCAAAGACATGGAATCAACCTAAATGTCCATCAATGGTAGACTGGATAAAGAATATGTGGTACATATACACCATGGAATACTCTGAAGCCATAAAAAAGAATGAGATTATGTCCTTTGCAGGAACGTGGGGGGAGCTGGAGGCCATTATCCTTAGCAAACCAACGCAGGAACAGAAGACCAAATACTGCATGTCCTGTCTTGTGAGTGGGAGCTAAATGATGAGAACAAATGGACAGAAAGAGGAAAAACAGACACTGGCGCCTACTTGAGGGTGGAGGGTGGGAGGAAGGAGAGGATCAGAAAAAATGTGTATCTGATTCTAGTCCTAGTACCTGGGTGACAGAATAATCTGTACAAGAAATACTTGTGACACAAATTTACCTATATAACAACATGCACATGTACCTCTGAACCTAAAATTAAAGTTTTAAGAAAACATTCTTAAAAAACTATAAAATTCTGATAAATTAAGATTAAATAATTCAAGAGATAATCTGTAAATTAACTTTTTAAAACAAACTAAATTTCCTCTCTCCACCAATGCATTTCAAACTTTCTGGCCATCAGTATGGAGAGCTTATTTTCTAAATTCCAAAGTTAGGTAATATTTCATAACATTTGTAGATGTATTTGTGGGGAAAATACAAACACAACATCTTCGTAATTTGAACAGTCCCATAAAATACAAAATGGAAACTAAATCTTTAAGACATAAAATTATCTTGGATCTATAAGAACCATTTGTTGGTATCACAAGATCTAATATTTGAACATGCATCTATAAGGCCTATAATGTATTTTCACTAAACTATTAATAATGTTGCTCCATCAGATGTGTCTAACAGACCAAGCTAATTTATTACCTCGAATTAGGGAAGGGGTAGAAACTATGAATCACAGACTGTGAACTATGAACCTAGAACGTTGAATACATTTTCCGTTTAGTCTCAAAAACAAACATTTTAGATAAGTAAAATTACTTCAGTTAATAATAAGTAAGACCAAGATTAAGAGGTATAAGTTGAAGATCATAGGGCTGTAAAATAGGATGTAAATGCATCTTTTATTTTTATTTCAAACTTGTATTCTTTCCATGATGTTAGACCTACTTGTTTTTTGTTAATTATGATCCTACATACTATAATATTCCATTTCATATATATGCACATATATATGTACATGTATATATATATGTAGGAACACATGCATGTATATATGTGTTTTCTGTTCCTGAATTTACATATATAAACATATATATGCATATATGTACATGTATGCACGCATATATACATAAATATGTCCATAAGTATATATGTGTGTATATATACACATATGTGCAAATATGTATGTGTATATTTATATAGAGAGTCAATTCACTGAAATAAACTTATGACTAAAATATAACACAAATATTTTAGCAACTAATTTAATGATAAATTTATAACAAATGTTTTTCTAGAGATAAGTAGTCAAAAATGTAACAATTTATTAGGCAGTACAGTTCAATGGCTGCAATCACAGTCTCTGGAATCAGATAATCCTAAATTTCTACTATGCCACCTTTTAGCTGTGTGACCTTGGAACAGCCAATAATTTATCTGTACATTATCTTAAAATAGTAATATTTGTATCTACTACTTTGATAGAATTAATTTCTCTTCCCCAAATCTTCTCTTTCCTGTAATATATCCACATTCTTGCTGTGGCTTCAGGTTGATTTTAGACTCATCCTCATGGTTTTCTTTGGCCAATGGAATGTGGTAGACATGACTTAAGAAGGATGATAAATGTGTTTTATACTCAAAATGAGAATATGGCCTTGGTGTACTGATATCCCTTCAGCTTAGAAACAAAAACAAAAACACATGGAAAGACCTGAGGCCAAACCACACAAGGCTCATGTCCTGTCGATCCATAACATGAATCAGAGACACCCAAAAGACACCCACATTATCATATTCACAATTGGTTTGCAAACCTATGATCTTAAAAATGCTTATTGTTTTAAGCTGTGGAGTTTTAGAATGGTTTGTTACTCAGTATTTTGTAAAAAATGGTAACATACACATTAGCTGAGTGTGTCACAATGTGAAAAATGAATTGATTTGAAATCTGATTTCTACCTGATGTATCCCCACATCCCAAGGCAATGTTCAAGCCACAGTAGGTATTCAAGAAATATTTGTTGACTTTTGAATAAGTAAAATAAATATGAACTTTCACATAGTAAGTGCCAAAAACAAGCAGTTGTTTTTATGCACTACTGTATATAGTCTCTTGTCTGCTCGTAATGAAAATGATGTGAACTTTTGTGACATCAGATGATATAATATTCACTGAACTTTCTATTACATTTATTTATAATGAGTATAACTGAATGAAGGAATTTAAGACTAATTCTTTAATAACAAATATTTTATTCTGTTCATGACTCAAGTTTGGCTCCCTGGGTGTAGGCATCAATTTATCAATATGTTCAGTGGTCACAGAGGAGTTTTTAGAAAGAATGGGGATAATTAATTCTGACAAAGAACATTCTTAAAAGCAAATGACATAATATAGTTTCCAAATGTGAATTTACAAGTTAAGAGTAACTTAAACAATAGAAAAAATAGCTATATTTTTACATTGACATATCTAAAATGAAAAAGCAAAGGGTTAGTATTTCTTGGTTTGGAATGTTTTCCGTTAATTAAGCAATAAACTATTCAACTATTTCTCAAATACCTCTCAACTTATTGTTATTATATCTGTTTTACTTTAGTTGTATTCAAATTCTCTCCTCCAGAAGAAAGGATAGAAATGTAGATTTATGAAGCAGAAGGCCTAGATTATTCAAATTGCCAGGAGTTATGCAGGATTCGAGTTGGTGGAAAGAAGGTATCTTATCTGATCCTGCAAGACATGCAGATATAAAAGAAATACTGAAATCCCAAAAACAAATGTGAAGGAAATACACAGAATTTCTTATAAAGTATAGTCTTACAAAGGGATTACACAGAAATACCATACATGTGCTGATTACCAAAACTTCTATCTCTAGTTCTGCCCATATCTGACCAGACACATTATCCCACAGTCTATTTAATACCTCCTTTTGGACTACTGTTTTGTACTTAACATGTCCAAAACAGAATTCTTGTTTCTACTGCTAATTTTCTTCCCTGGCTTCTTCCAAATTCAGAAAATGGCAGCAATGTTTAAACTCTGCTCAGCCCCCAAATCACAGGTGTTATCTTTACCTTCTCTTCTTTTCACCCTAAATCAGCCAACCCTTTTTGGTCTTTGAATACATGCTAAATTTCAGCCTTTCTCAATATTCCACTAGTCCCACACTAATTCTCACCAGTACCCCTTTCCCATAGACAATTACCTGCTGTCTTTTTAGGATTCCCTGATTACGTTCATATCTTCCTACTGCAAATTTTATGTCAATTATATGTAAGTATATAACCAGAGTGATTTTTTACAGATACAAATCAGATTATGTCACTACCATCTTCAATGCTCTGTGGTGGTTCCCATCTTAACCAGAATAAAATCCAAACATTACCCTGGCCTGCTAACTACTACATAATCTGGCCCTGCCCTCTCTTCCTCTGTCCTCATTCATCACACTCTTCCCATTTTGGTTTCTTTGTTCTTCTTCAAATTAGCCAGACTCCTTCCTGATTCAGCTTTTCTTTACTTGCTCTTTTCTTTGCTAGAAATGTTAGACTCCAAAGTCTTTTTGTAAAGTTTATTTTAATTTTTTAATTGGCAAATAACATTGTATGTATTTATTGTGTATAACATGAAGTTTTGAAATATGTAATTTGTGGAATGACTAAATCTAGCTAATTAACATATGCATTAACCAACATAGTTATCATTTTTGTGGTGACAACACAATATTCATCCTCCTAGAATTTTCCAATAATATATCATTATTAAACACAGGCACCATGTTTTGCCATAGATCTCTTGAATTTCTTCCTCCTATTCAAAGTCTATACATGGTGCATTCTCATTTAACTCATTTTTCTGCTAAATATAATTTCCTGAAAAGGCCTAACTAGCCACTTAAACTTAAATAACTTCCACTATTAAATCATTCTCTCTTTACTTGCTTTATTCTTCTAAAGAGCACGTAACATCATATTATATAATGATTTCTTGTCTGTCTTCCCTACTATAATGCAAATTGCATGAAGGCAGGCACTTGTTTCTTTCTGTTTATTTTGCAGCACATATATAATGCCTGGAATATTGCAGATTTCCAATAAATATTGATGGAATAGATGGATAGTGGAGTGGTTACAGGAAATGGTCTTGCATTTAAAGATTTGGGATAGGTAGACAATTTCAGGCAGTTTTATTTCCAGTATTCCTCTCCTTTCCCAACCCTACAATACTCATTACATCCAAATAAATATTTCAAATTTCTAAATAAAATATATTACAAAAACACCAAATATAGAAATGATTCTTTAACCTAGTCTAATTTCTAGGAAGACTAATCTAAGTTAAAATAAACGTCTCATTTTGGAAATTTTTCTTTTTTAAGAAATATTTTTATCACTTTGAAGTTTATGTGTGACTTTCTATGTACTGCTGAATGAAGAACTTGTAAAATTTTTTGATACAATTTGTGTTCTTAAAATACTTGCACATTATGTTATTAAGTTTCTCAATAATAATTATTTAATATGAAAACAAATGCCTGACATCATTTTTACAAAATGTTTACTGGAGACGGCTGATTTAAAGAGGTTTTTGTTTTAGTTATCTTTTTTATAATTAGTTTATTGTTTACATTGTTCTTAATTCGGTAAATTAAATTCCATTTGTTTATTATACAATGCACTGATAATTTGATAATTTTATAAGTTTCATAGAACTGATAAGATTTCCCTAATTTACCTGCAGAAATTATGTAACAATTTTTAAGCTGTTGCTGATTTTTTATTTATACCTTATATGTAATTAAAATTCTTGTTTTTATGTCAATATTTACAGTCGTTTTTGATATTTATGATGATTTATCAAAAGAGAAGTAATTAACCTGTTCACATATGGTATCTTGATTGGTCAAATAGTTTGACTTGAATGAAGTGACAGAAGGTTATTGCACACCTTAATTGTAAAGTATTTTGAGCATTTGTGAAACAAACAAAATATTTGGTTGAGCCATATATAGTGAGGCATTTAAGGGTTTCATTGAGCAAAATAAAAATTGCCTTTGCCCTAAGATTATATCAGATGTAACTCTGAATGTAATATATATTTAAGCCTGCTTTTATCAACATAAAAGTTACTTATTACTGACATAACATATATCCTACAGGATTTTTACGCCTTTTTTCCTTTATTTTATACATTTTCAAGAGTTAATCTTGGCAAAATTTTTGTTCTTTATACGTTCAAACCCCATTACAGGAAAATTAATAAATATTGCCTTTTATACAGAGTATATAATAATCTTATAATCATTAAAATTATGTGTCACTTATGAAATGAAAATGCTTATAATTTCTCTTTCTTGCTCAGTAATTTTGCATAAAACGACCAACAGAAATTATAATCCTATAGAAATAAGATGCAGCATTTTATATTAATGTGGAAGACTTAGTAATTATTATTTGTTTTGTGTTAGCAGGGCTAAAATCTAGACACCCACATGTAGACTTAGGCCTAGTCATAAAATAAAAGTAAGCTCTTCTATATATATATATAAAACTAAAGAGAAAATTTATCACTTTAACTCACTTGTCACCTACACATATCACATAAATGTAGGCTTTTAAGGCAAAAAAGAGAGTGATTTGACAGGTAAGCATGAAGTAATCAATTTGCAGTCCAAAGAAAATGAAAATTAGGCTTTATTCCTGAATTTGATAAAATCACATATTATTTTTAGAACATTTGGATAAAGTTAAATTACCTAATGTAGTATGTAAAATATTTAATGCCAAGACTATTTTTGTTTTCTGAATATTCTATTTTAAATCTTTCTTTTATGTGTAGTTTCTTACCTTCTCCTGTTCATTTCTCCCTGACAGCCTTTCCATTCTATCAACATCAATAAAGAAATCTGTGGCCAGGTGCAGTGGCTCACACCTGTAATCCCAGCACTTTGGGAGACAGAGACAGGAGAATCTCTTGGCCCCAGGAGTTAGCCTGGGCAACACAGCAATACCCTGTTGCTATTAAAAAAAAAAAAAAAAAGTCTGTGAGATTCTTGTTTCAGAAGGATTCCAGAGATGAATGAATTAAAATTCATTGACTAGAACAGAAATTTAGATATCCTTTTAATTGTGTAACATATAGCATACCCAGATAGAAATAAAGCAATTGAACTGGTTAAATAAGCTAATTTAACCTAAGCCTCATCAGCCTATTCAGTCAGAAAAGCAGTAGAAACAGAAAAGTGAGACTTGCAATGTGTTTACCTCACCTGCTTCTCCACACCCACATTCACTGTAAAGTGCCGAGCATATCTGTAGACTCCAGAAAGTGTCCCACCTGTGCTTACAAGCAAGGTGGGTGTTGAGGGTTCTGCCGCTGCGGCACTTTTGTGGGGCCAGTCTCCTGCTGCATCCGATAAGGATCTGCAGGTGAGCTGAGAAGCCCTCCCCCATTCACCCAGTGTCGCTGTCTCCCCCGAGATTCCTGGTTGGCTCTTCCAAGGACTCTCCCACCAAACCATGGTGGTCACTTGCAGAGGCAATGAGTGTTGGCTGGGCTTTTAGGAAACTCCAGGCTTATAGAGGCTGAGCATGAAAGTGATCACCCATCTGCCAACAGCCAGCTGAGTACCTCTAAAGGCAGATATTTCCATTTTTATACCTGTAAAAGGGAGTAATAGTTGCTTCTCCCTCAAGATTTTTGTGAGCTTTGAATTAGATTGTTTCTGACTTTGAGTATAAGTAACGCTTTATTTAGTACACTTGGTGAGGTAGAAAAGGGACTAGGCAGCTTGCTTAGAGAGGGGATTTATTTCTAACAATATAATTTTATCCAATTTAGGCCAGCTTATCTGATGCTCTCAGATAGCATCTGATGTGGTCATGGATAGACATACTTACTCAAAAACCTCAGGTCATATTTTAGAGTATGCAAAAGTATGTCTTAGAATATATTCAAAACCATGGCTATTTTGGTATGACAGAATTCATGAATATGATAACTGATATAGGATTGGTGGAAAGAAGTAAACAGGAGACTATTTTGATATGCAGATAAAAGCAGTTATACTTTACTCATGGGAATAATTAATCATTATAGTGCTTTGCATATACTCCAAAACACATAAAATTATGAAAACTGCATTTCTTTAGACAATTGCATAAAAACTGAATATATCACAGTCCATTAATTCCAGTTTTAAAGAAAAGCCAATATGTGATTAAAAGTATTAAAAGTGTCAAGCAAATGAAGTTCATCAAGTTGTAAATTGACGAATGTGTTTAAATGACCCACAGGAACACCTTGTAGCTTTCACTAAATATTATTCAATTCCATTTTTGACTGTGGTAAAAGTTGCTGAATTTCTCAAGGAACTCAAACATTTTTAGAAGAGTATATGAATTTATTATTAGAAAGGATACTCACCATGACAGCTATTTAAATATCATTCATTTGAATCACCTTATTTATTTCTTCTTAATCTAACAAGTATTCATTGAGTGCCAGGACCAACTAATTCACTTGAAAATACATCACTGGATACCACTGTCTGGTACTCACATGCTAGATGCTAAGTATACAAAGATGAGTAAGGCTCCATTTCCACTCACATACAATCTTATAGAGGAAATAGACACAGGTATGGCAAAAGACAAGTCAAATAAGTAATATTCTCTATTGACAAAAAGGATACAGAAGAACACAGAGGAAACAGTCAAACCCATGGTGTTGTGTGGTTGGAAGAATGTAGTCATTAGAGACAGATCTCAATTTGAACCATGGATTAGATCCTTACCAATTTAGAGTGTTTTTCACATTCCAGAATTCACTTACCTTTCTTCAGGTAACTGTATCTTCAAGCTCCTTTTACCCTCACTCTTGTTTTTCTTTAAGTTCTGTGATACGTGTGTAGGATGTGCAGGTTTGTTACATAGGTTTACATGTGCTGTGGTGGTTTGTTGCACCTATCAATGTCATCTAGGTTTTAAGCCCCGCATGCATTAGGTATTTGTCCTAATGCTCTCCCTCCCTTGCCCCCCACACCCTGACAGGCCCCAGTATGTGATGTTCCCCTCCCTGTGTCCATGTGTTCTCACTGTTCAACTCCCACTTATGAGTGAGAACATGCGGTGGTTGGTTTTCTCTTGGTTCATGTCTTTGAGTTGGGATGACTGCCTACTTCTACACTCAGGTGTAAATCAGTAACATGAAAGCAAAATTCAGGACCGGATAGTCTTTCAATCTTCCTAGTCAAATGCCCTACAAAACCCCTCCTCTTAGAATGAACAATTCGTAACATTTTCCCATATTTGCTAAATTTTGGCTGAAATATTTTTAAATAGATTAAATGCTCTTTTGCATTTTATCCCTAAATATCTTAGTATGTATCTCTAGAAAACAAGCTTGCTCCATTTTCACTACATGCAATTAAAGCATTATCATACCTAAAAATTAGCAACAATTGCTTAATGGCATCTAGTATATGAAATTTTCCTTAATTGGTCAAAATTGGTTTAAAGAATTCAATTAAAGACTACAAATTGCATTTAAATACTATATCTCTTAAATCTCTTTATATCTAGAATAATTCACCCTCTCCTAACTTGTTTTCCTATGACATGTATTTGTGGAGGCTGGGTTAGTTATCCTATAGAATATCTCATCTTTTGAAGTTATCTGAATAGATTTATCATTATTTCATTTTCCTTTAACTCTTACCTCTATTATCTGAATGTCATATAAACAGAAAATAAAAAGTTATCAGACACAGGCTAAACAAATTTGTCTAGAATAATTCACAGGTGACAATGTTTAATGACAACTCATAATCTGTTTTTTTCTAATGTTAGTAATAAGATTACTCATACTAACTTTTCCTCTGCTGATTTTAGCACTCTTTGACCTTCCTTGCTTCAGTCAATCATTTTGTTAGGGTTGCAAACTCTCAATTACTTAATGATATTTCTTCTATAATTGTTAGTTGATATTCTTCTGTAAATAAGTCTTCCTTTATCAACTCTGGTCTTTTTGATTACACAATATAGTTCTCATTGAACTGTTAGGATATGTGGTTAATATTTACCTTTAATTATCAATTTTCAGTAGAAGTTATTTGTGTAATAGTCACTTCCAGGGGTGGTCAATGAGATTTTTCTTATGCTGTTTTATTTCTTTGGATCTTAATATATTTACTTTAAATATTACTTTAAATATTGTGTATAGGTAAATAAACAGAGTAAATTGTTGCAGTTACTCACCAATATTTCTGCTAAAACCTCTTCTTCTGAGACTATGAGAGGATTGCATTTCCCCACTTCTTTTATTTATTTCTTTATTTTTTAGTGGGGAACAGAGTCTAACTATGTTGCCGAGGCTGGAGTGCAATGGTGCGATCTCGGCTCACTGCAACCTCCGCCTCCTGGGTTCAGGCAATTCTCCTGCCTCAGCCTCCTGAGCAGCTGGGATTACAGTGCATGCCACCACTCCCAGCTAATTTTTATATTTTTAGTAGAGACGGGGTTTCACCATGATGGCCAGGCTGGTCTTGAACTCCTGACCTCATGATCCACCCTCCTCAGCCTCCCAAAATGTTGGGATTACAGGCATGAGCCACTGCGTCCAGACTTTCCCCACTTCTTTGATATAAGAGATGATCTAATCATATGAGATGTTTAGGTCAATAAAATACAGTTAAGAAGTGCTGTCAAATCAATTCTTCCTGCTTTCTTTTTCCATAGCCATAAAAAATATTATTGTTCTAGATGGTGAAGCTTCAGCTCCTGGTCCCTAGATGGGGACTTCGAGGAGTAGACCCCATGTGACCTTTGAGTGCTATGTAGTAAGAGTGAGACATCTTTTCTTGTTGTCGTTGCTTTAAGACATTAATATATTTCAGTTTCATTACAACATAGCCTTCCACATCCTGACATATACAGTGAGATATTGTATAATATCTTACAGAAGAGTTTTAAAATTACAACTTTGGAATTTGCCCATCACTAAAATATCTGCATGCAATATGGGAGTGTTTTCAAATATTAAGATATTCCGTGCTAAGTAGAGACAACTCAGATAACTCTATGATTTTTACTTTTCTTTCAAATGTTCTCACATTAGGTGTATGCTTGTGGTTAGAATGTGCCAGCTCACTTGGTGGCAGAAGATTTGAGGATCCTTTAGATGCATTTTATTTAAATAGATCATTGTAGTTTATCACCAGATTGAAGGAAATGGCTGAGAGCTGGAAATAAGAGTCATAACAATTGTTTAACTGAGAAATGATTACCCATATGTGGCTACAGGGCTTGTGAGAAATTGAAAAGGCTAAATTGCTACCAGTGCCTCCATTCAGCTCCTAATCCTTTCTCAGCATGTTCATGTTTTTCAGCTTTCTGACTTTTTCTCAGACTCAATCTCTTTATCACACCCAGTGCTATCACACCGTATGCTGCTTTCTGCCCTTTTACACTTTCCAAGAACACTTGAAAAGCTAAAAATCTACAATCTAGTCTGGAAAGTAAGAAATGCTCAAAAATAACTGTACCACAAAGGAGAGAGTGATAAATGCCATTGAAGACAAACAGATAAAGTGCTAAAAAAGTAGGCACAAAGATTGTTTCCAGCTGTGTGTGAGATGAGAGGTGCTTTTTTAATACAGACCTTGAAAAGTAGATAAACTATGGATATGGGGCTCTGAGAGGGGAAAGAGGCATTCTGATCAGACTGTGGAAAAAAACCCTGGTTAGTGGAGAATCTGAGTGAAGGCTCATCAAGGAATTATGTTAGGGAACACAGCTTCTTTCACATCTCTGTACTGAAATATGTGCCCTCTTTCCCACATGAGGGAATAGACACAGCTGTTCTTGATCCCTAGAATTCTGTAACTTAGCCACTCCTTATGAATATTTTTTATGAACCCTTAAGGTCACTAATTCAGTGTCGCTTCGTTCATTGAAATCTTTAATTCCTCTCAAACCAGCTTAGATTCTCTGGTTTTAATTGTCTATTGCACATGGGCCTTTTCTTTGGTTGCACTTAGTGTTTCAGAAAGTTGTTACTTTGCTTTATATTCTATTCCCTCATCAAATTTTGAACTCCATTAAACAAGGAATCATTAGTTCCTCATCACTGTGTACCTAGTGACCAGCTCGGTTTCTGGATCATAGCACATGCCTCAGACATACTTGTTGATTAAATTAAAGCTAGAATTCTTAACCAGTTAGGCCTATAATTTTTACATAAGTTAGGGGCCAAGATAAGTTAACAAAAATATACTTCAAGTCCCTAAATAAGAGAAGGTTATTGAAGATATCCGTACTAGTTTTGATGCCTGCTATAACAAATTATTTCACATTTAGAGGCTTAAAACAAAATGCATATATTTTCTTACAATTATGTAAATCATAAATCTGGGCTTCACTGGCCTAAAATTATGGTATAAGGAAGCCTGCATCCCTTTCTGGAGGCTGTAGAGGAGAATTCATTTTCTGGTTTATCCTGGCTCCTAGAGGCTGGTTGCTTTTCTGGGCTCATGGTTTCTTCCTCCATCTTCAACGCTGGAAACATTGGGCAGAGCCTTTCTCAAGCTACCATCTCTCTAACTTTCTTCTGATTTCTTTTTCTACTCTTGAAGACTCTTTAATTACCTTGGATTCACCTGTGTAATCCAGATTACTCTCTTCAATTTAAGGTCAACTGATGAACAATGTTAATTTCATCTGCAATTTTTATTCCCCTTTGCAACGTAAACTAACGTATTCACAGGTTTCAGGGATTAGGATGTAGATATCTTTAGAGGGTTATTATTTCACCTACCATTTTATCTTACCTAAATATTGGAGAAAACTCACAAATCAGAGCAATTTAGTCTGATGAAATTACTGATGAGATTCTCCTTGTGACAACAACTAAATAATAATCCGAATTACTCCTTAGCATCAGAGCAAATAAAACCATATGACCAGAATAGAAAAAGAGAGGACATCAGAAAAGGCACCATGGATTAAAAACCGTATAAATGTGCACTATTAACAATAAAAGTTGGGACCAAGTGGGATTTTTTTTTACCACTGTCTGTCCCTACAGGGTATCATCTCTGATTTAACTCTGCCTGCAGTTTTGGTTTTACCACATATCCCTTTTTCTTTCTTTTATTAAAACTAGCAATTAACTTAAAGTATAATAAAAAATAAATAAATAAATAAATAAAAATAAATAAAATGCTCCAGTTCTTTGCCTACTTAAAAAATACATTAAATATTACTGAAAATCCAAAAAAAAAACAAACATTTTTTTCTCTTTTTGCTTGGCCACAATACAATCTAAACACATATATTTTAAATGCAATAAAATTTTCCTTCTAATTGTTTCCAGCCTTCCTTTTCTTCTCTTCTCTTACTAGACTACAGGCATGTTCAGAGAGTGAATTTTTTTAATTGTCATAAACCCTGAATTTAGCTCTGTGATTGTCGCATGTCAATCAGCTGTTCAGTAAATTTCTGCTGACTGAATACAGTGAACGAACGTGGACAGGGAGCAAATAAACCAACCAGTTGAATCACATTATTTAGAGATAAATTGGAAAGAAAGTATTCTGTGATCCAAATGTACTTGAAAAGCACTTAGAATAAGATCAAATCAGCCACTAAGCTGTCACTATCAATTCTAATTTTAGCAGAATTATAGGGACATAGACTACATAAAAAGGATTATTAGCATATTTATATTACTGTTGCATAGTTCAGTTCACAAATATATATGTGCATTCTAAAAAGTTGTTAAATTTGCTGCCATGATCATTTTATGTTGCTTTTAAGTAATATTTTATATGTAAAACAACAAGATTCAGGAGTTATCTCTATATTTATTTAGGGAGCTAGGGATTGATGGCTTTACAGTATAATCCAGCAATGGGCTAGGCACCAGGGGAAGCCATAAATAAATGGTCCAGCACTGGGCTAGGCACTGGGTGAAAACATAAATAAATTGTAAGTCCCATCTTAAAAAGAAAATGAGATAGTTGAAGAGGTAGAAACAAAATAGTTTCAAATACAGCCTGTAACAATACTTACTAGTTATGAAACTTACATAAGAACTGACATAAAGTAACCTCATGCATAATTCACCAGTGTATATAAAGCTCATTATTTCCTGTGGGGGAAATAAAGTACAAAAAGGAATACTAGGTAAACAACATGAAATAGTCTTTCTAAGTTAGAAAATCTGAGACACTAAGCTATAATCAGAAGGCAGTTTTGTAATTACTGGAAACAGAAAGGTGAGATCAGTTCTCTTATTGTAACTATCTTCATAATATAGACAGACCTGCAAAATGTCCATGTAGTCATTTATACAACCATGGATGGAATCTAAGTACTCAGACTAAGGAATGAGAACTGAATTAAGAAGTGTGGTGGCTCATGCCTGTAATCCCAATGCTCTGGGAAGTTGAGATGGGAAAATTGCTTGAGCCCAGGAGTTCAAGACCAGCCTGAGCCACATAGTGAGACTCCATCTTTATAAATAAAAAAATAAAAACTTATCCATGTCTGTTGGTGCACACCTGTAGTCTCAGCTACTTGAAAGGCTAGGGTGGGAAGATTGCTTGAGACCAGGAATTTGAGGCTGCAGTGAGCTGTGATCATGCCTGGGTGACTCCAGCCTGAGTGACAGAATGAGACCCTGTCTAAAAAAAAAACAACAACGAATAATCCATGATCCAATCAAATTGAGCCCTGGCATTATCCCATAGCCTGATCCAGTCAAATCACACCTCCTAGCATCGTCTCATGCAATATCCAATCAGATCACACCTCATCATCCTCTGCCTGCAAAACCTATCCTAGCCCCAGCTTAGAGGGACAGATTTGAGTGTTACCTTCTTTCTCCTTGCCAGTTGACTCATAATAAAGCCTTTCTTTTCTTAAAAGCCAGTGCTGTAGTGTTGGCTTCTATGTGCATCAATCAGTGAGCCCACTGCTTGCTGAGTAACAGTACTTCCAGTGCTCTGCGACCCTTCCTCAATAAGATCTTTTGCCATCTATTCCCACGGAAAAGGCAATGTTTCAGCTATAGCTAAGGCCATGCCTAAAATAAGACTGTGTAGTAAATAAAATATTTTTCCAGCTCTTAACCTATCTTACCCCTAAAAAACACTCACATGTAAAGACTACATCATATTTTCATGTATTTTTTGTGGGAGTACAAAGTAATGCTACTATTTTTTAAAGTGTTCTAGCAGTTTCTTATGTAACTAAACATGCACATACACTAAAAACCTCAATTCTACTCTTAGATATTTATCTAAGAGAAATAACAGCATATATTCACAAGAAGAGTCATAAAAGAATGTTCATAGTTTTATTCACAATAGCTAGAACCTGGTAATAAGCCAGATGTTTATTAGTAGGATACATAAACTATAACATACTTATAGAAAGGGATACTATTCAACAATAAGAAGGAGCAAACTACAGATGTGTGCAAGATGGATGAATATCAAAATCTTCCTGATAGTGAAGGAAGCCTTACCAAAAAAATGATAAATACTATATCATTCCATTTATAGGCAGTTTTAGAGCAGATAAACTATTCTGTGGCTAAAAAAATAATAATGCTAGCTGCCATTGGGACAGAAACTTACTAGAATGGACCATGAGGAAAATTTATTTGATTATAATAATGCTGTATGCCTTGATAAGGATTTATTTACACAAATTCATGCTTTCATCAATATTTAGTGAGTGCATACTTAATATTTAAACATCTCATTTAAGTTTACAATGAAAGATGTAAATACTGAATTCCAATTAATGGTACACATGTTGAAGTATTTAGAAAGATATGTATCCTGATGCCTACAATTTATTTTGAAAGGCATTTAAAAATGTGATTGATGGATGGATATAGAATTAAGTAGTTGGATAGAGAGGAGATAAAACTGATATAGTATAATGTTAATGATAGATTCAGAGGCAGATAGATGAGTATTCATTGTATAATTGTTGCAACTTTTCTGTATGTTAGAAATTTTTCATAATTAAATGTTAGTGAGGAAATCTAACAGTTGAGGAAAATACGGAAGATATTAATAAATAAAGGTGGAGCCCACTGAATGAGATGTGCACTCAATTTGTCCCCAAAGAAAACCTTGGAGCAAATTCCAGAGTGGAGTCAGAAACACAATAAACTCCTAGATGAAATTTGGGATCTTAAAGAGAATGTACCTTTTACATCAGGACTGCCTAAGGCACAGAGAAGTGGCCAGTTCCATGGGTACAGAAAAGCTACTATAAGATGGAAGGCTACATAGGTCTGAGAGGCTCCCAGAGGTTCTCAAAGTTTAAATTTTTTCAGACATTGATCCTGAGAAAAGCAGAGGCGTGGTGAAATAAATGTTACAGCTTCACTAAGTTTTCCATGGCGTCCATTCTTGCTGCTGTGTGTGAGGAATAATGTAGCAACATTCTTTGCATATGAAGAATCAAAGGCATTTCTGGTTGTCCTGTTCCTGTAATGAACACCAGTGTGGGAGGAAGACAGCCGGGCAGCAGGTGAACTACCCCAATTCCTTGTCCTGCCAGTATTTGAGTCCTGCAGAACAGGGCTCCAGGAGCAATGGTGGGAGGCCCCAAAGTGTTAAAAATTACACAGAATTGACTGAGATTTAGTTTCTACTATATAGTGGAAATGTGGTTCCAAATAGTAATTAAGTTGAGTTATTTAAAACTAATGAAAGTTATATTTCTTGCACACTTACTTATGTGGCTTGAGATTTGAACCTACTAAACAAAGACTTAGAAATCAATCAAGTTCTGCAAATAATTGGGAGTATATTGAAAAGAGTGTACATGGATATAAAGACAAGGGAATCTCACAGGATCCCAGGACCTGCAATATGCCAAGGCCTTTCAGAGACCAAAATGTAATTTAGAAGCTGAAGGATACACAAAACTCTGGGGATCAGGTTATCTCTCTGTGCCCTCAATAGCAAGAATTTATTACTCTTCTTTGTGGCAACTCAGCCACTCTCTGTTCCTATTTCTATTGTGTTGACATCTAACAACCACTGCACACTCTACTCTCCCTCCATTCTTGACCTTTCATCATCTGTATTTTTATCATTTTTACTTATAGCTTCAATTAATAGTCATAAGCTCCTGCTTTTCATACATTCATCTTTGTATTTTCAGCTTCTTCTCCCATTTCAACTACACTGATTCAACTTCTATCTTTTCCATTTCAAATTCCTGATAGAATCTGCCTGGCCCAGTTAGTCATCTTCATGTCCATTTGGACCAGCTTCATGGTGCCAATCGCCCCATAGATCATGGATTTCCTAGATATCTCATAATTCAGATGCAGCACCCATGTGAGAGATTTTTTTTGGTAGTGTTTTTGATTTGTGCCTCTTCCATAGAATTGATTGTAATAATTAAAATATGTTGGCCAGGTGTAGTGGCTCACGTCTGTAATCTCAGCACTTTGAGAGGCCGAGGCAGGCAGATTGCTTGAGCCCAGGAGTTTGAGACCACCCTGAGCAACATGGTAAGACCCCCATCTATGAAAAACAGAAAAATTAGCAGGTGTGGTGGTGCACACCTGTAGTCCCACTGACTTGGGAGGCTGAGATCAGGAGATCATCTGCACCCAGGGAGTTCGAGGGTACAGTGAATTGTGATGGCAGCAGTGCACTCCAGCCTGAGTGACAGGGTGAGACTCTGACTCAAAAAAAAGAGAAAGTTTTAATGTGTTACTTATTTGCTTGTATGCTTTTAGCATATTTCTTCAGACATAATAAACATGAGGTATTGTGCTAATATGATGTGTACCTTATAGAACATACTAACCCAATAGAATTTAAAATGTTAAAGAAATTAAATACAAAAATGACCTTTATTTCTTTCCCCTAATTTCAAAATAATTTTTTGTTGGGTAGATTCAACCCCCTTTGGATACCACAATAGTACAATAAAAGCCAAGTGGGCTGACTGATTCTCATAATAGTAGTATTGATAGTAAAACTAAGGATAGTAATGATAGTAGCACTTGTAGTAAAAGAAATAATAGTAATAGTAACAGTATAATGGTTATAGTAGTAAGAGTAGCCACAGAAAACATTGATTGCGTGCTTGTCAGTTAAGCACTACTAAGTGTTTTACATATGTTAAGTGTTTTAGATACATTATCTATTTTCATCTTCATAATTCTTTGCTGATATACATAAAACTATATTTATATTTTACAGGTAGGGAAGCTAAGATTACTGGAACTATATGAGTTGATCATTTAAAGTCAAATAGCTAGGAAAAGGCTTCTCAGGTTTCAAATCTGTTATAGTTTATTTTCAGCCAGATACCTTATGCTTTAAACATCACCTATTCTGTGTTGCACATCGATGCCTTGGAGCTTATGTCATATACTGACCAGTAAAGTTCAAAACCAAAAAAACAAAAAACAAACAAACAATAAACTAAACCTCACTTGATGGTAGGGAAGAGTTTTTGTAGTAGTCAACAGGGCTTGAATATTAGTTATTGTTTCAAAGATTGAACTGGCTTAATTGTAAATAACAAATTTGGAAAATCTGCAATTGGACTAGACAAGGCAAAGCAAGGGCTAATATTTCTAGTCAATTGTTTCTTTAAGCAGTTTTTATTCCCCTTTCAAAATAAGAATATTGTCCTAATTTGTTTGATCATTATTTCATAGATGCAAAATAAGTTTTACTCTACTAATAAAGCAATAATAATTAAAATTTATCTAAGTTGTAGCTATCTCAAACAATACTGCTATTAAGTTTCCTTGAATTATGCAGATAAAGATATGTCTTCCCAGAGGTATTCATTTGCCTATTCTTGGAAAAATACCCTCTTCAAAATTCAATTGTGTAGTGTCAAATGCTTATCTAAAAATCTTCTTAGTTTGAGGAAATTTCACTTCTTCTGAAATGCCTTTCCTGACCACTGTTCATCTGTTACTTGGTTACTTGTCCCTTAATACACTCTCTCCCAGCACCTAGTGCTTCTTCAAGTGTAGGGTCCATTAAACGAAAGTTACTTTTCTCATTGCTCTAATTCCTAAGGACAGAAACTTGGTTCATATTTCTCCCATGATCTAGCATTGCGCCTTGCTCAAGTAGGCATTATCTAGATTCAGTATTGTCAAGTGAATGAAGTGACATCATGTCAAATAAATTAGAAAAGAGCAAAAAATAATTATATGAGCATAATTATAAATTTTCTTAAACCTGAAATTATAAACATCTGAGCTAAAATGTTGATAATAAGAGAGGGGGAAATGACATCAAACGGTCATTCCATGTATTAATTAACTTCACTTAGTGATCAAACAAGTTTAACAAACCAGGAAAGGATAGAATAAAACACAATTTTGTTTTTAGATTCTAGCTGGGGCAACCAGAATGTCAATAAGAGAAAGAGAAAAGTTAAAAATCTCCCCTTAAAAAAAAGAATGAGTTCATTTTCACACATGTTCTTATAGAGCCAATGGATAGCTTAGTGAGTTAAAAGACTACAAGTACAGGTCTCGAAATCCTTGGAACTACAGAATTGTGTGCAGTGCTCAAGAGTTCTCTTACTAGAAGAAGGATTTAAATTTTAATTACCTGTATTTTGGTGTTCAACGATATTAAAAATTTTCTGATGGTTTGAAGTAGTCTTAACTCTCAGTTAAGCTGTCCTGGCATGGTAAGAGTTCCTTGAGAAACATGACTGAACATGGGAATGCAAAGTAAAGAGCTGGAACATTGGGAACCTAAGTATTTGTCACCATTGATTAGGGTTAGGGTCAGGGTTAGAATTAGGTGGTCTGTATCAGTAAAGGTATACTTACAACAATAACCAGACGTTTATTTGAAATGTAGGGCCAATTTTAAGAGTTGCGAACATAGTAAAAGTCAAGAAACCACAGTCTACTCAAGGAGTGACTGCATTTTTCAGTTTTCTCTCCAGAAACTGTGTGTTAGGAAAACTAAAGGTGGAAGTAGGTATTTGTGAGTTCAAGTTTACTTCTGACAATACTTGTGTAGTTCTGGATAAATTAAGAAAAGAGTAAAGATCCCTAGAGATTCCTGTTACAATGTGGCATACGGTTGTTCAAGACAGTATCAGTATGAAAAATAAAAGAACTATGACGGTATTTTTACCCAAGTAGATGAAAATTATCATTTGGAACAATGAGTAAGTTTTATGTGGTGGAGAAAGAAGTGTAGAATAACGAGCAACAATTTCACTTCAATGCAATTCAATAAAATCAGATAAATATATAATGGCAGCCATTATTTTTTATTTAATATAAAAAAATCTATTGAGTGTACTATAAAAACATATTTGTATAATTTATGCTGCTATAAAGACACATGCACACGTATGTTTATAGCGGCATTATTCACAATAGCAAAGACTTGGAACCAACCCAAATGTCCAACAATGATAGACTGGATTAAGAAAATGTGGCACATATACACCATGGAATACTATGCAGCCATAAAAAATGATGAGTTCATATCCTTTGTAGGGACATGGATGAAATTGGAAACCATCATTCTCAGTAAACTATCGCAAGAACAAAAAACCAAACACCGCATATTCTCACTCATAGGTGGGAATTGAACAATGAGATCACATGAACACAGGAAGGGGAATATCACACTCTGGGGACTGTGGTGGGGAGGGGGGAGGGGGGAGGGATAGCATTGGGAGATATACCTAATGCTAGATGACGAGTTAGTGAGTGCAGCGCACCAGCATGGCACATGTATACATATGTAACTAACCTGCACAATGTGCACCTGTACCCTAAAATTTAAAGTATAATTTTAAAAAAAAGAAAGAAAAATAAATAAATAAATAAATAAAAATTAATTAATTAATTAAAAAAACATATTTGTATAATTTTAATTGTGTACTTTGTTGAAAAAATAATATTAATAAAAAGTAGATATAATTCTTTAGCCACTTAAATTTCACTTTCTGGATATATTTATGAAATACTAACATCAAAAAAGTTCTTTGTAGCACTATATGAATTTGAGGAACAAAAGCATAGAGTTCCCAAAGATATTTCATTCATATAACAAATATTAATAACCTCCTACCATGTGCCACGCAGAGTGACAGTTCTGTGAGTTTTCTACTGTGCAAAGCAGAGCTGGTTTTTCATTTTTTATAGCTTCAGCCTATTCAAAGTGAATATAAGCTTTCACATGTGTTGTCTGACTCTATCCTCAAATCAGCTCCATGAGGTAAGAAATCATATAATCCATAATTTATTTTTCAATAAACTTAGAGTAGTAAAAGTCAAATTGTTATTTTGCAGGAAAGGCAGGACTAGAATTAATTATTAAACTGAATTCAGTATTTGTTGGGGATTCATTCTATGATGGTAACATTGAGAATGAGAGAGAAAAAATGTCCCGAATTTCTTTCATTCTGGATTCTTGCACTCTCTCTAGTCCAGCAGTACTAAGAAGTTGGCTAAAATGACTGTAAGAACCCTGTTTGGAAGTTTCCGTCTTCATAAGAGTGATATATCTGCTAGTCCTCAGTCTTCTTGAGATAGGCCCTGCCTCCTTGGAACCCTTAATTCTAGATTCTAGCACTGCAAAGCAGCTCCTTTTCCCATCAGTGGGGGAGGAGGAGGCATCAATGAAGAGATAAGAAGACGACATAGCGCATAAAGTGATCAAGAGTAAGAAAGAGACCAGCAATGTTTCAAGAGAAGATTCCTGTTGAAGAAAGCAGAATGGAAGATTATAAACATATATTTTAGGAAATAATGACATGTAAAAATCTTGAAATCCAAAACCAACATGAGGCCAAGTCCTTAACTTCAAGTTCATTCTATGAAGACATACAGAAAGATGTTGATTGAAAAGAAAATGCTGAATTATTATTACACTGTTACTTTTTAGTACACAGCTATTTTAAATCAAGGTTCTTTTAGTTGGGGATCAGTTAAGCAGAATCACTGAAGAGTTAAGGGATTGCTTCTCTTTACTAATGACTAATTGAGGTGTCATTCTTATTTCCAGCACACACAATGGCACCTGACACATAGAAGCCACTCAATAAATATTAGTTTAGCAAATGAACAGAGTTGATTTCAGCACACATATAGAGCTAACAGCTAGCACTGATTGTGTGTGGAAATTCAATTGAAAGCAAAAACTTGATGCCCAAGGAGCAATAGAGGATGCCAATTTAATCCTTTCAATTGGATTTCTATACAGAAAGTGTTTTTTTGTTGTTGTTGTTCTTGTTTTGCTTTGTGTTGTTTTTTTTTTCCTGGCATATTTAAATCATGGTGTCTTTCTCATATGTGCTCAATACTCATTGATTCAAATGAATTGAAATTTAAATATAAGATGCTATCCACCATGGCATGTACAGGAGTTTAATAAACTTATGTATTTTCTCTGGCTTTTGAAAATAGGCGCTCATGTGGAAATGCCCTCATAAACACATCAGTTATTTTTCCATTTTGAGAAAATGATATGTAAAGGAAAGGAGATGCCTACTGATCTACCAGGACAGTTGTAGGTACCAGCCCATGTATACATCCTCACCTGGCTGTAATAGTGGGGAAAAGGAAGGATCTTTCCAAAGGCAAGAAAATGGACTGCAGCTGTGCCTGCACACTGCAACAGCAGCACTTTGATGTGCTAGGGAGAAAACATAGTCAAATTCTTTTCACAACCATATAATCTATGTAGACAAGTCAGACAGTTTGTAAGAAATATTGTTTTTCAAAGCTGTCTTTTGAAACAGTGTAGACACAGTCTAAATTGCTTGGATGGCAGGCTTCCAGTTCCTGGTTTTATGATACGATCCATGTCACTGGGATGAAAAGGCACTCTCTCAGTAGCATGTTTGTCAACAGAAGCAAGCTGACATTCAACTCCAAAGGATTTAAGGAAAAAAGACTTACTTTCTTTCATTATTAAGCAGGTTATCAGAGAAGAAATGAACCACAACTTTATGGATTATCACATTCACAAAACCTTAAATGGCAGCCAATTCAGCCAATTTGAGAATCAGGGGAAAAGACTGAAAGCATTTAAAGTTTTTTCTTTTTACAGTTTACTTTTAATCTGAATCATATAAGAATTATTTTTTAAATGTTTTCACAAGAAGGGTCTGTAATCTAATGGGAATCTAATACAAAACAGAAATAAAGATGTTATAACATGTATGACTACAGAAATAACTCACCATATTTTTGTTTATACTTACTATTTTACTTGAATTTTTCATTAGGTAGGCCAAAATTTTATAGCATATAGGAGATACAGGCTGGTGTGGAAATAACTGTGGTTTTTGCAATTACTTTTAATTGTGAAAAAACACAATTATTTTCGCACCAACCTAATGTAATAACCATGTGGAAAAAATTCTAATTCATTCCTTTGGCATAAAACTTTTTAGTTGAAAAACTTTTATGTGGGCTATTTTCCCTACGAATATCTTCACTTCTTCTGAAGGGTTTATGTATTTACTTATTTACTTATTTTTCTTAAGGAGGTGAGCAGAAGACAGGAGATGTCAGGGGAGGGGTTTCCCTGGCTGTCTCTCTACTGGATCATAAATTGCTGGATCCTTCAGCCAAAGTCCAAAGCCCTTGCAAGTGGCTTTCTCATGTCTCTGATGACCACTCCCTTATTTTGCCCTTTCAGGCTTAAATAGTGTTCTTGTTAGCCTTTGGTACCCCATTAATCTTTTATTCGTTTCCCTAAATCCTGCTTACAGTTTTGTAAATAGCCCCATTACAAAATTCTATTTAAATTGCCCAGTTTAAATTTGCCATCCTATCCTGCTAAGACCCTACCTGATACTTTAGGCAGCATTAACCCTCTTCTGTGTGAAAACCATGTGAACCACTGAGCATGTGCTTTTTCACACTGGAGATGATGTGTTTTAATGAATTTAACAAATCCAGAATAAAGGATAAATGAAGCTTTTTCATGAATAGATTTAGCTTCTCTCAATTCAAAAGACATAATTGATGTTCCCTAAATGAGAGCAGAGACACAATAATTAAATGAAGGAAATAGTATGAGCGATTATACATATGTATATTATACATATACATTTAATTACATATGAATTAAAATATATTCTGTCAAAAGGAACCTGAAAATACAGTTTCAATTATTTCTAAGCCGCTAAAAATTCCAGAAAATGGGACGAGTTGATCTCATTGCAGCTCACTACTCTGTGGGTCCCCAATTCTGTAGCCATTTCCTATCAGGGTTCAAACTATTTGGTGATATTTGATTGCAAGCTTCCATAGTAATTTAATGGGGGTACATTCTAAGTGCATGTATTTCTATCCTACATAATATCTGAATTGTATCACAAAAGGAAACAACACACTAGTGAACAATGCAGGCTTTGCAATCATGCAGGTTTTGTTTTAAATAATTTTACTAATTGCATAACTTTGGGTAAGTCATCTATTTAAGGGGATGTCTTAGGAATAATTAAGTGACAAAAATGTACATAAAATACCTGAGACATCAAAAAAAGAATATATATATGTATGTGTATATATATATATATATATATATATATATATATATATAACCATTCTTTCATTGCTATAAAGAAATACCTGGGGCTGGGTAATTCATAAGGAAAAGAGGGTCAATTGGCTCACAGTTCTACAGGCTGTGCCAGCATGGCTCTGGCATCTGATTCCAGTGACAGCCTCTGGAGCCTTACAATCATGATGGAAGGTGAAGCAGGAGCAGGCAAATCACATGGTGAGAGCAAGAGAAAGGGAGAGAGGAGGGAGGTGCCACACATTTTTAAAAAACCAGATCTCACATGAACTCTGAGCAAGAACTCACTCACCCTCAGGAGATGGTGCTAAGCCATTAGTGAGGAATCCATTCCCATGATCCAAACACCTTCTACCAGGTCCCACTTTTAACTTTGGGAATCACATTTTAACATGAGATTTGAAAGGGACAAATATTCAAACCTTATCAATTAGAAAGCAGTTTCTTAAGTTGCTTTGGTTGGATAATTTAGAATATATACACACATACATACATATATAAACTACATATATTTATATGCACACATATACATTTAAATGTAGAATTCTCCAGTTACAGATACATACTACAGATGCTAAAGATATGACAACTGTTTGCCTTTCCTTGAGTTCTAGCCACTTTCCAGTTTGAAATTATGGCATCATTTTATTTTCCCCCAGTGATTTCTCTCTTTTCTTTTAATGATATCTGGGGCTCTTTGTTTCCACATCTAAAGTGCTTTTTTTTTAAAATTATACTTTAAGTTTTAGGGTACATGTGCACAATGTGCAGGTTAGTTACATATGTATACATGTGCCATGTTGGTGTGCTGCACCCATTAACTCGTCATTTAACATTAGGTCTATCTCCTAATGCTATCCCTTCCCCCTCCCCCCACCCCACAACAGGCCCTGGTGTGTGACGTTCCCCTTCCTGTGTCCATGTGTTCTCACTGTTCAATTCCCACCTATGAGTGAGAACATGCGGTGTTTGTTTTTTAGTCCTTGTGATAGTTTGCTGAGAATGATGGTTTCCAGCTTCATCCAGGTCCCTACAAAGGACATGAATTCATCTTTTTATGGCTGCATAGTATTCCATGGTATATATGTGCCACATTTTCTTAATCCAGTCTATCATTGTTGGACATTTGGGTTGGTTCCAAGTCTTTGCTATTGTGAATAGTGCCACAATAGACATACGTGTACATGTGTCTTTATAGCAGCATGATTTATAATTCTTTGGGTATATACCTAGTAATGGGATTGCTGGATCAAATGGTATTTCTAGTTCAAGATCCCTGAGGAATCGCCACACTGACTTCCACAATGGTTGAACTAGTTTATCTCACACCAGTTAGAATGGCAATCATTAAAAAGTCAGGCAACAACAGGTGCTGAAGAAGATGTGGAGAAATAGGAACACTTTTACACTGTTGGTGGGACTCTACAGATTGCATAAATCTAAAGTGCTTTGAATTCTTCTTCATCTTACAATGGCCATGCTCACAGATCCTATGTTTAATCACACTCTGGTCTTCTTCTTCTAACTGCTCATACTATTTTTCCTTTATTGCTACTTCATTCTTTTATTACTTTTTACATGCACCATGTGATACAATCCTTGATTTGGAAAGGCTTTCAATGGAAGATAATTTCTTTCAGTGAGTTAAAAAACAATTTCCTCTTCTTAATGATGATATTTGTTTTTCATTCACTTGCAGGTTAAATAGTCATTTTGACAAAAATCATAGAAGCGTAAACAACTCACTCATGCAATTGTATCAATGTTTGTGTTCCTTCCAAAACATATGTCAAAACTTATGTTAAAACAGTATTAAAAGGTGGTGCCTTTAGGAGATGATTAGGCCATGAGGGTTCTGCCCTCATAGATGGTCTTAGTGGTCTTATAAAAGGGCTTGAGGGGCGGGGCACAGTGGCTCACACCTGTAATCCCAGAACTTTGGGAGGCCAGGCAGGTGGATCACATCAGGCCAGGAGTTCAAGACCAGTCTGTACAACATGAGAAAACCCCCATCTCTACTAAAAACACCAAATAAATAAATACACAAATAAATAAATGGGCATTTTGGCAACACACCTGTAACCCCATCCACTTAGGAGGCTGAGGCATGAGAATCATTTAAACCTGGGAGGCAGAAGTTGCAGTGAGCCAAGATCACACCATTGCACTCTACACTGGGCAAACAAACAAACAAACCAAAAAAACAAAAAAAGGGTTTCAGTGAATTTGGTCCTTTTTGCCTTTCCACCTTCCACCATGTAAAGATAGCACATTCAAGGTGCCATTTTGGAAGCAGTGACCTGGCCTTCACCAGACACCAAACCAGCCAGAACCTTAATTTTGGACTTCTCAGTCTCCAGAACTATGAGAAATACATTTTTATTCTGTATAACTGCTCAGTCTCATGCACTGTGTTATAGCAGCACAAATAGACTAAGATAGTTCATATCATTCCTTGAAGTATGTTCAATAAAGCACATCTGCGTAACACTTAGATTTTATTTTTCTTTGAAAAGATTAACTTGCAAGAATTCCATATACTTCTTTTGGAAAAAAAGGAAATATGGAAAAAAATAAGAATAGGAAAACAATAATAAAAGAATATTACATTTTTTTCTCCCCATTTAGCTAATATAGTTGACCATTGAACAATATGTATTTGAACTGTACTTTTATGTGGATTTTTGTCACCCCTCCTTTTCCTCCTCCTCCTCAGCCTACTCAAAATGAGGATGATATGAACTCAACATGAAGACGAAGACCTTTATGATGCTCCATTTCCACTTAGAGAATAGTAAATATGTTTTCCTTATGATTTTCTTAACAACATTCTTTTCTCTAGAATACTTTATTGTAAGAATATAGTTTATAATATATATAACACTCAAGATAGATGTTAATCAACTGTTTATATTATCAGTAAGGCTTCTGGTCAACATTAGGCTGTTAGTAATTAAGTTTGGGGGTGAGTCAAAAATTACATGTGAATTTTCAACTGTTCAAGGAGAAAGCGCCCCCAACTCCCTCATTGTTCAAGGTCAACTGCATATCCCATAGTCATCTGAAGTCTTTTCTAAAGTGTTAATTAATTCATTGAATTATTTTTTCAAATTTTAAAAAAGTTGTCTTTATTATTTACAGGCAGGCTAAGTGTAAGAGAGAAGACAGTAAATTAGGAAAAATATCTTTTACTTCATGCTTACATTTTAAGCATGTACATTAGCAAAGTGAGAGCCAAAGATAATTGTTATTCACTGTTCTTCAGAATTAAGCAATTTTATGTCACCTTCTGTAGAGTTGAAAAATAAATTCCATGGATCTACAATGTGGATTTGAACATTAAGGATTTTCCAACCCTTGTCTTGGTGCATGGGGGCTTAGTAAAAACCAGGTTATTCAATCCTGCAGGTGAATATGAAGGTGACACGGTCCCAATTTTGGGATTTGGAGAGGATTAACAACTGGGATAGACCTAGGGCTAGATAGTAAAGGGATTGTGGGATCCAAATATTGTTTAAATGTTTAATTTGGAGACAGTCTTCGGGTATCACATGGATTGTCTCTCGTATGCACTTGGTCTTCTTGAGGATAATAATGTTTCTCAAGGTACCATATCAGATTTTAAAAAATTAAATTCTTCTAGCTACTCTATGAATCACAATTATTGAAGTTACCACAACCCCAACTATTAATTCTTGCTCTGTGCTAATAAGGACTACACATCAGGTCTTCTGCTAAGTACTGGGGATACAGTAGTGGAGAAAGCAAAACCAACTTTGCCCAGAAATAACAGAGTCTATTTAGTAAAGACATTTAAGTAAATAAGAAATTAAATTACAATGACATAGATGCCATGGTAGGGATAGGATAGGGTATTTTAAAAGCACATAGGAAGGTCACAACCTTGGAAAATTTTCTCAGAAGATGGTGTTCAAGCTGACACAGTATAAAAATTAAAAGATATAGGTTTAGGGGTGAGGTGTGAAAAGGTAATGTGTTTCAAACAGAGGTAAGAGCATGCCCAGTGGATAAGAAATGAGAGGCTTTGGGTAAAGAAAGAGACCACCGATGCTAGGAAGAAACTGCATCAGCTAACGAGCAAAATAACGAGCTAACATCGTAATGACAGGATCAAATTCACACATAACAATATTAACCTTAAATGTAAATGGGCTAAATGCTCCAATTAAAAGACACAGACTGGCAAATTGGATAAAGAGTCAAGACCCATCAGTGTGCTGTATTCAGGAAACCCATCTCACGTGCAGAGACACATATAGGCTCAAAATAAAGGGATGGAGGAAGATCTACCAAGAAAATGGAAAACAAAAAAAGGCAGGGGTTGCAATCCTAGTCTCTAATAAAACAGATTTTAAACCAACAAAGATCAAAAGAGACAAAGAAGGCCATTACATAATGGTAAAGGGATCAATTCAACAAGAAGAGCTAACTATCCTAAACATATATGCACCCAATACAGGAGCACCCAGATTCATAAAGCAAGTCCTTAGAGACCTGCGAAGAGACTTAGACTCCCATACAATAATAATGGGAGACTTTAACAGCCCACTGTCAACATTAGACAGATCAACGAGACAGAAAGTTAACAATGATATCCAGGAATTGAACTCAGCTCTGCACCAAGCAGACCTAATAGACATCTACAGAACTCTCCACCCCACATCAACAGAATATACATTATTCTTAGCACCACATCACACTTATTCCAAAATTGACCAAATAGTTGGAAGTAAAGGACTCCTCAGCAAATGTAAAAGAACAGCAATTATAACAAACTGTCTCTCAGACCACAATGCAATCAAACTAGAACCAGGATTAAGAAACTCACTCAAAACTGCTCAACTACATGGAAACTGAACAACCTGCTCCTGAATGACTACTGGGTACATAACAAAATGAAGGCAGAAATAAAGATGTTCTTTGAAACCAATGAGAACAAAGAGACAACATACCAGAATATCTGAGACACATTTAAAGCAGTGTGTAGAGGGAAATTTATAGCATTACATGCCCACAAGAGAAAGCAGGAAAGATCTAAAATTGACACCCCAACATCACAATTAAAATGAACAAAAAACCAAACACTGCATATTCTCACTCATAGATGGGAATTGAACAGTGAGAACACATGGACACAGGAAGGGGAACATCACACTCTGGGGACTGTTGTGGGGTGGGGGAAGGGGGGAGGGATAGCACTGGGAGATATACCTAATGCTAGAAGGCAAGTTAGTGGGTGCAGCGCACCAGCATGGCACATGTATACATATGTAACTAACTTGCACATTGTGCACATGTACCCTAAAACTTAAAGTATAATAATAATAATAACAATAATAATAAAAAGAACTACAGAAGCAAGAGCAAACACATTCAAAAGCCAGCAGAAGGCAAGAAATAACTAAGATCAGAGCAGAACTGAAGGAGATAAGAGACACAAAAAAACCCTTCAAAAAATCAATGAATCCAGGAGCTGGTTTTTTGAAAAGATCAACAAAATTGATAGACCACTAGCAAGACTAATAAAGAAGAAAAGAGAGAAGAATCAAATAGACACAACAAAAATGATAAAGGGAATATCACCACTGATTCCACAGAAATACAAACTACCATCAGAGAATACTATGAACACTTCTATGCAAATAAACTAGAAAATCTAGAAGAAATGGATAAATTCCTCGGCCCATACACCCTCCCAAAACTAAACCAGGAAGAAGTTGAATTCCTGAATAGACCAATAACAGGCTCTGAAATTGAGGCAATAATTAATAGCCTACCAACCAAAAAAAGTCCAGGACCAGACTGATTCACAGCCAAATTCTACCAGAGGTACAAGGAGGAGCTGGTACCATTCCTTCTGAAACTATTCCAATCAATAGAAAAAGAGGGAATCCTCCCTAACTCATTTCATGAGGCCAGCATCATCCTGATACCAAAGCCTGACAGAGACACAACAGAAAAAGAGAATTTTAGACCAATATCCCTGATGAACATTGACGTAAAAATGCTCAATAAAATACTGGCAAACCAAATCCAGCAGCACACCAAAAAGCTTATCCACCATGATCAAGTGGGCTTCATCCCTGGGATGTAAGGCTGGTTCAACATACGCAAATCAATAAACATAATCCAGCACATAAACAGAAGCAAAGACAAAAACCACATGATTATCTCAATAGATGCAGAAAAGGCCTTTGACAAAATTCAACAGCCCTTCATGCTAAAAACTCTCAATAAATTAGGTATTGATGGGATGCATCTGAAAATATTAAGAGCTATCTATGACAAACCCACAGCCAATATCATACTGAATGGGCAAAAACTGGAAGCATTCCCTTTGAAAACTGGCATAAGACAGGGATGCCCTCTCTCACCACTCCAATTCAACATAGTGTTGGAAGTTCTGGCCAGGGCAATCAGGCAGGAGAAAGAAATAAAGGGTATTCAATTAGGAAAAGAGGAAGTCAAATTGTCCCTGTCTGCAGATGACATGATTGTATATTTAGAAAACCCCATCGTCTCAGCCCAAAATGTCCTTAAGCTGATAAGCAACTTCGGCAAAGTCTCAGGATACAAAATCAATGTGCAAAAATCACAAGCATTCTTATACACCAATAACAGACCAACAGAGAGCCAAATCATGAGTGAACTCCCATTCACTATTGCTTCAAAGACAATAAAATACCTAGGAATCCAACTTACAAGGGATATAAAGGACCTGTTCAAGGAGAACTACAAACCACTGCTCAATGAAATAAAAGAGGACACAACCAAATGGAAGAAGATTCCATGCTCATGGATAGGAAGAATCAATATCGTGAAAATGGCCTTACTGCCCAATGTAATTTATAGATTCAATGCCATCCCCATCAAGCTACCAGTGACTTTCTTCACAGAATTGGAAAAAACTACTTTAAAGTTCATATGGAACCAAAAAAGGGCCCGCATTTCCAAGACAATCCTAAGCCAAAAGAACAAAGCTAGAGGCATCAAGCTACCTGACTTCAAACTATACTACAAGGCTATAGTATCCAAAACAGCATGGTACTGGTACCAAAACAGCATGGTACTGCTACCAAAACAGAGATATAGACCAATGGAACAGAACAGAGTCCTCAGAAATAATACCACACCTCTACAACCATCTGATCTTTGACAAACCTGACAAAAACAAGAAATGGGGAAATGATTCCCTATTTAATAAATGGTGCTGGGAAAACAGGCTAGGCATATGTAGAAAGCTGAAACTGGATCCCTTCCTTACAGCTTATACAAAAATTAACTCAAGATGGATTAAAGACTTAAATGTTAGACCTAAAACCATAAAAACCCTAGAAGAAAACCTAGGCAATACCACTCAGGACATAGGCATGTGCAAGGACTTCATGTCTAAAACACCAAAAGCAATGGCAACAAAAGCCAAAATTGACAAATGAGATCTAATTAAACTAAAGAGCTTCTGCACAGCAAAAGAAACTACCATCATAGTGAACAGGCAACCTACAGAATGGGAGAAAATTTTTGCAATATATTCATCTGACAAAGGGCTAATATCCAGAATCTACAAAGAACTTAAACAAATTTACAAGAAAAAAACAACCCCATCACAAAGTGGGTGAAGGATATGAACAGACACTTCTCAAAAGAAGACATTTATGCAGCCAACGGACACATGAAAAAATGCTCATCATCACTAGCCATCAGAGAAATGCAAATCAAAACCGCAACAAGATACCACCTCACACCAGTTAGAATGGTGATCATTAAAAAGTCAGGAAACAACAGGTGCTGGAGAGGATGTGGACAAATAGGAACACTTTTACACTATTGGTGGTACTGTAAACTAGTTCAACCATTGTGGAAGACAGTGTTGCGATTCCTCAAGGATCTAGAACTAGAAATACCATTTGACCCAGCCATCCCATTACTGGGGATATACCCAAAAGACTATAAATCATGCTGCTATAAAGACACATGCACATGCATGTTTACTGCGGCACTATTCACAATAGCAAAGACTTGGAACCAACCCAAATGTCCAACAATAATAGACTGGATTAAGAAAATGTGGCACATATACACCATGGAATACTATGCAGCCATAAAAAAGGATGAGTTCATGTCCTTTGTAGTGACGTTGATGAAGCTGGAAACCAACATTGTCAGCAAACTATTGCAAGGACAAAAAACCAAACACTGGGTGTTCTCACTCATAGGTGGGAATTGAACAATGAGAGCACGTGGACACAGGAAGGGGAACATCACACACTGGGGCCTGTCATGGGGCGGGGGGAAGGGGGAGGAATAGCATTAGGAGATACACCTAATGTAAATGACGAGTTAATGGGTGCAGCACACCAACATGGCACATGTATACATAGGTAACAAACCTGCACGTTGGGCACATGTACTCTAGAATTTAAAGTATAATAATAATAATAATAAAAGAAACAGAGAATCATTTAGTATAGCTTGAGATTAGAATGTTTCCGGAAAATATACGTTAAGAGAAAAACAAATGTAAAGTCATGACTGACATAAAATGTCAATATTATCCCGAAAACAATAACAAAATATTTTTTTTGTCTTGGAGTGATGCAATCATTATTTTAGTGACATAGCCTGCGATTCAATATATCCTCAGTTTAGAGAAAAACAAACAAATGAACAAAGAAAAATAGAGTGAAAGCATACAAAATACCCAGGAAGGATGTGTGATAATCTCAGTGAGAGGAGACTGTGGCATGCAGTAATGTAATGACAGTGTATATGGAGAAAATTTTCATATTCAAGAAATAGTAAGATGAGGGAATCCAACAAGAAAATGTGATTTGCTGAGTTGGGGTAGTGAGAAAGGAGTCAAAATGACACTTAGGTTTCTGGATGTGGCAAATAAGTGACTGTGTCATTTAACTGAAATCAGAAACAGAATGAATAGGTTTGGTGATAATAGTTCACTTATAGAAGCATACAGATTGAAAGCTTTGTGAAATGTTCAATAGGGCAGTGTGATATATGAACTCAGAATTCAGAAGAGAGATCTCAGCTATTTGTTTTATCACAAGTAGACAACAATGGACAGATACAACTGCATAAAATTGCCCAGGTGGAATCATTTAAAAGGACAGAAAAAAAAGGTTTCTAAAGAACCTAAGATTATTAATTTGAGTGCACTTCTATGTAAAAATATTTAAAAAGAGAAAAATCCAGAAGATTGAAGAAACCATGGAAGATCCAGGAGAAAGTCACAAGAAGGATACCATAGAAGTCTCAAGGGCAGGGGGTGAGGAGGAAGTGTCAATAATCACAAATATCCCCTAAGGGATTAACTATGTTAAGGACTACGTATTTTCTATTAACTGTAGTTACAGGTGGTCATTTCAGCAAATTTAAACAGGTATTTCAGTGGAATGTTGAATGTGATACTCAGGTTTGAATGGTCAATAGAAGTGAGGAATAGAATCTGTATGTGTAGAAAATTCTGTCACGTTTGTCTACATAATCAGAGGATACAGACAGGGTAGTATTCGAGGTTGTTGGAGGGATTTTTTGTTTTGTACGCTCTTAATATTGTTTGTAGCTGACAGAGACTTGGACTAGTTGAGTGCTAATAGGAAAGGACACAAAACAAAGGAAGAAGTTGAAAAGAGAAGACAGAGTTATCTAACAGAATTCTAGGGCACAAGTGGAAGAGAGTGATTTTATATGCCAATAAAAAGTCAGAGCAGGGGGTAAAGCCACAGGTGGAAGTATCGGAGTATCACATTTGTTCATACGAGATAAGAAGAGTGGTATCCTTAAAGTGACTTTGGGATAGAAGAGAAGATAGAGTTAATAGCTTGTTCTCTATCCTAAAATGTGCAGCATGTAATCAAACAGAAATTTCTACTTGAGAAGGATACTGATGTCCTACTGTCTTTAAGCCACATGCGGGTTATGATTGATGTATTATCTGGCCATAATTGATTCAAGAAGATGGAAAATAACTTTGGTGAAGAGCTAAAAGAAAGTAAGTGGGTTAGCCCATTTTTTTGTGTTGCTATCAAGGAATACCTGAGACTGGATCAGTTATAAAGAAAAGAGGTATAATTGGCTCACAATTCTGCAGGCCGTACAGGAAGCATGGCACCAGCATCTACTTGGCTACTCTGAGGCCTTAGGGAGCTTCCATTCATGGTGGAAGGCAAAGGAGGAGCTGGCATAGGACATAGTGAGAACAGGAGTGAGAGAGAGTGGGAGAGGTCCAACATATTAAACCACCAGATCGTGCATGAATGAGAACTCACTTACCATCAAGGGAATAATGACAAACCATTCATGAGGGATCGGTCCCCTGTGATTCAATCACCTGCCACCTCCAACACTAGGAATCACATTTCAACATGAGACTTGAAGGGGACAAATATCCAAACCATTTTAGTAAGGCAGTTTCTTCACTCCACACTTCTTATGAGAATATTTAAAAGATTTTAGAGGTTGGACTAGGGAAGAGGAAGCACCAAAGTATTAAGAACCTGGAGGAGGGCACCTGTAGTCCCAGCTACTCGGGAGGCTGAGGCAGAAGAATGGTGTGAACCCGGGAGGCGGAGCTTGCAGTGAGCAGAGATCGCACCACTGCACTCCAGCCTGGGCGGCAGAGCAAGACTTCATCTCAAAAAAAAAAAAAAAAAAAAAAAAAACTTGAGGAGGAAAAACTAATGTACAGATTAATAATAGAAGTAACATTATGTGTTTCCTAATAGTTTTGGCTGGTCATATTTTTGTTTATGTTTTTATTTTTGTTTAAAAATTGGCCTTAGGACTCCCTCTGAGAATTGAAGCACTCAGACCTTTATTCTGAGGGACCTTTAATTCTAGCCGACAGGCTAGCAATAGCTTATCTTATTTCATTCACGCCTAGACACATACATGTTTTCACATTATAATATCTCTGAAACTGCAATGCACCCTGTCATCAGTAATAACATAAAATCAGCCACATGGTAATTATCATTTGGTGGTCATTGCTTATGCATGTAGAAATTTCATCATGGCTATTGATGTTGTCAACATTTTGAGTTATGTTCAAATAGTATTAAAATATATTCCCAAATTATATATTGTATTTTAATATTGATATAAAAATTACTGAAGCAAATATTTGTCATTAGAGAAGCAATCAACCACAGTGTACACATTTTGTTGTCACCACCAGACATCAGGACTTAAGATGAGAAGATTGAAGAATATGATACTGTATTACATTTTTCATTGAGATTTTATACATATGCATCTGTGTATAAAATTCTATTTGTTTCCTGGTCTCTTATCACCTTTGGTGATTTGTGTAAATTTAACTTTTCCAAAATTGGTCAACTGCATCTTGGATTGATATTACCTCTGAAAAATACTTCACTGAAAACTCTGGACTTGTGTGGATATGTACAGCCTATACCATGCCAAACAATTCAACTGAAGGTAGAAAAAATTACCAAATATCTTAGAATAGATGAAAACAAATGTCAAAGCATGAGAGGCTGGTGTGATCAATGCATTCACTGCCCAGAGCTATCAATAAAGCATTGTGTCACAGCTTAACTTGTCTTTCTAAGAGGTGCACAGAATAATGGTGCATCTTACAATCAATGCGGTCTTAGTACATAAAATACTTGTATTTGTTTCCTGATCTCTCATCACCTTTGGTGATTTGTGTGAATTCAACTTTTCCAAAATTGGTCAACACATCTTGGATTGCCATTACCTCTGAAAAAATATTTGTTTATTTCACTGAAAATTCTGGATTTCTGGAAAAAAAAAAAGTGAAGTCTAAGTCTTGATTGATTTTACTCTGGATGAAGAGGCATGGGGAGTACTAGCTTGCAGACTCCTGTGAGAATAAAATGCTTTCTTGTCACTAAGAGTAGCACAGGAGACTAGTCCCTGAACAATATTGTGCGTGTGTGTGTTCAATAAGAAATGTATTGTAAAAGCCCCATCTAGAAAAGCGAAACAAATATTACCCTCTACCCAGTAACATACAAAGGAGTGGCCACAACCTAAATGTACTAGCTAAGAAGTGCATCAAAAAATACTCCATCTTAAAATACAATGGTCTTTGAGGATTTTATAATTGAACCAAGAAAAAGTAAGAAACTATAAAAAATTGCTAAGTTCTAGTAAAGCTTTTCACTCTGTCTCTCCTTATAGAAACCTGACAAACAAATTACCATCTTTCTTAGTAGATCTGTTTAGGAATAGTGGTATACAAGGCAAAATCTTTTTTTTAAAAAATCCCTCCTTGTTTTATTTAATTAATGAGCCTTTCATTAGCAAAAACATGTAGTTTGGAATGGCACAATTGACTATCCATTCATCCTTTCTGGCAGCATACTGTGAGCAAGGCAAAATTAATCTGGTATCTTGAGCTATTTTTCACTCTTCAAGAGCAAAGTTAGAACATCTTTCATTTACATATATGGGCCTGTCAGTTCTCTGGGTGAGTTACGTAGACTGGCCCCTCACCAAAAGAATTAAAATAAATTTTACTAATTTGACATCTACTAAATATATCAGAGATTAGGGCAGCTACTGGACTCTTTAAAGCTTTATTGGAACTGAACTAACTTATAATGAGGTAAAAGTAGTATTTGAGGCTTGGGTTATCCATCCAAAATTTGAATTACCCTAATCTCATTGCTCTAAAAAATAAAGAGGTGTCAGAGTTCCACATTTCACACAAAAATAACTTTAACATAAATATTACTTATATTCTGATATATTACTGAGTGCAGCATTTATTATTACATTTAGATATTCTTTCTTTAAGGCTCTTTGAAAAGTCTTGTGTTGGTTTCTAGAACAGTCTAATGACAAACTACTCTGGAATGCCTACATAAATAATGATTTGTCCCAGGATCTACTAAATAAGAATATCTGATTGAGTCTTCTGAATTTTAAGTAAGGTCTTCAGGAAAGTCTAATGACAATAAAATTGTCTCTGGCATGAGAGTTCTACAGAAAATTCCCACTAATATGACCACTTAATTAGTATCAATAATTGAAACATATTATACTAGTATTTATGCTTTTTATAACAAAGGGAGAGTTTAAATAAGATTATCTGTATTCGTTTCCTGTAAAATAGTATTATTCCTGCTGAGCATGGTGGTTCACACCTGTAATCCCAGTACTTTGGAAGGCCAAGGCAGCAGATGGCTTGAGTTGCAGACAAACCTAGGTAACATACCAAAACCCCATCTCTACTAAAAATACAAAAAATTAGCCACGTGTGGTGGTTTGAGCCTGTAGTCCTGGCTACTAGGGAGGCTGAAATGGAAAGATCACCTGAGCCTGGGAAGTCAAGGCTGCAGTGAGCCATAATCACATCACTGCACTCCAGCCTGGGGGACAGGAGTGAGATCCAGCCTCAAAATTTAAAAAAGTATTATCCCTCCATTAAGAGCACTAACACACAGTTTAGTAATTACTGATCAATTATACCTCCTTTTATGCATTGCTGCCCCATACTTTTCAACTACCTGGATCATTGCATTGGCACAATGCAAGATGTTTTCCCGGATAACTACCAGTTCACTCTTCAGCAAACAGGCTGCCACCTGGTTCCAGAGACAATTCACATGCCACATACTATTTGAGCTGTAATTTTGCTTGTTACGTATGAGGAAACCACATTTTTTTTTCTTTTTTTGAGACGGAGTCTCGCACTGTTGCCCGGACTGGAGTGCAGTGGCATGATCTCGGCTCACTGTAACATCCGCCTCCTGGGTTCATGCCATTCTCCTGCCTTAGCGTCCCGAGTAGCTGGGACTACAGGCGCCCACCACCACGCCCAGCTAATTTTTTGTATTTTTAGTAGAGATGGGGTTTCACTGTGTTAGGCAGGATGGTGTTGATCTCCTGACCTTGGAGGCAACCACATTTTAAAAACTGTCTTTTTGAACTAGTCCAGGTATCAACTGTGATCATTCAGGTCCTCAAACAAACAGTAAAAAACAAAAACAAACAAACAAACAAAACATGCCTTTGAATAATAAAAGAAAGATGGAGTAAGAAAAAGCAGGGAGCACTCACGTATGACACTCATGAAAAGAGAAGGGGATGGAGGGATGATTGAGCAGGACTGAAATACTGCCATAAAAAAATTAGATTGATGGGAAGCCCCATAGGAAGAAAAACCTACTCTTTAGAAGAGTCTCACACTGACCCAGAAGGACCCTGACCTAGTAATCACATAATGCTTGGTCATAGGCTATGAACAATCTGGTGAAAATGTAGCCTCAGAAGGAATGCTATGGCAGATGCAGCAGCAGGAACCTCTTAGCTTATCACATTTCTCACAGCTGTGTCTCTCTTGAAGGGAGATCTCATCACCCTAAGATGAGCTCTTAACCCACAATCTATGTATGAAAGAAGGAATACAAGACAGAGACTTTCGATTAGCTTGGATTCACTATCATCTACAATGTCCTACAAGGTGCTGTTGGTCTGGCTCTTTCTATCTCTCCAGCTTATCTTCCTATTCTCTTTCCTTTGCTCTCTGTGCCAACCCCAACATTTAGTTTTGAGTTCTTTCAATGTGTGTTTTTTCTCTGGTACCAAAATATCATTTGCATGTTTGAAGTAGGTTGAATAACGGCCATCCAAAGATATCAAGTCCTCAGCCCTGCAAATCTAAAATATTGCCTTATATGGAAAAAAAAAAAAAAGTCTTTGCAGCTGCGATTCAGCTACAGATCCTGAGGTGATGCAATTACTCTGTATTTTCCAGCCCTAATGCAATTCCAAGTGCAAGGCAAAGAGCAATAACAGACAAACAGAAGAAGACAACGTGAAAACAGAAGCAAGGATCAGAGTGATGCAGTCACAAATTCCACAATCCCAGGGCAGCCAACAGCAGCTAGGAGAGGCAAAAATAAGAACCCTGATTCTTCCCTGCAGCCCCTGGCAGGAGTGTGGTCCTACTGGGGTTTGGACTTCTAGCCTCCAGAATTGTAAAAGAATAAATTTCTGTTGCATTAAGTCCTCAAGTTTGTGGTAATTTGTTACCTCAGGAAGCTAATACAATATTTTCCCAAAGATGTGTTTGCATGGGGTGGGAGAGAGGGAGACAGTTAACTTAGACATCTGATTGATGGAGAAACTACTGTAAATTAAATGTGGACCCTGGAATTTAAACTGGATAAAGCCTGGAAGGGACTTTGAGGTGGGTCTCTCAGAAAAGGGTCGAGTTGGGTTTAATCTGTGGAAAAAGGCAGCAAAGCAGAAAAGCAAACTGTGGCAAAGGCAGTATTCATCAAATATTTCCTGTCCTATGTTCCGTATCTCAGCTACCCTTAAAGTTAAGTTGGGTCCCCATGGTAGTTTTGACAAGGAATTACAAAAGAAAGGGATGTACAATTTCCTCACCAACAGTGAGAAGTCATTGTCCTTTGTCCATTCCTTTCTTCTCTTGACTCAGAAGCAGGAAGTCTCCTGTTAAACAAAAACACATGATAAAGATTCCTTGCCTAAAAAATGGAGCCGGGCTGTCTGACCAGCCTTGGAATTTGCATGTGTAAGAGAGGTTTGTTAAGCCATTGAGCTATTGAATTTTCCTTGTGACTACAGGATAACCTGACTATAAAAATAACTTAATATCTTTAATGGGAAAATGAGTTACATGAATATCTGTAACAAAAGATTTAATAAAGTATGTGCCAAGAGAGGTGTTAACAGTGTACTGTTGGAGTTTGGAGAAAATGAATGTTTACTTATGTAATATTTTTTACTCTTGTCTGTAGAATCAAGGTAGCATTTAAACAGAATTTGTAAAAGGGCCAGAATTTCTTTGGATAGAGATGTTAAGAAAGAAGCATTTCTGGTGTATAGAATGATGTGAGCATATATGGCAAAGTTTGTGGCATGTGGGGTGAATGTAAATAAAAACAAAACCACAATAATATAATTATACCTAGTATTTATTGAGCATTTTCACTGGTCATGCAATATTTTAAAGGCATCACTAGTATTTACCTATTTAAACTTCATAATGAGCCTAAGAGTTAATTTGTTACCCCAATTTTCACGTCAAAGCTGAAACTTGGAGACAAACAACTTACAAATGTTGAATGCCTTGTAAGTGGTGCAGACTGAATGTAAACTCAGGCATCTGCATTTTTGTGTAAAACCATAATATAGGATGATTCCCTGTCAGTAAACTTTCATCTACACATAATAGAAAACTCAACTAGTTTCAAAAACACAATATTATTTTATATGACAAGAAGTTTATGAGTGGGGCATCTCCAGGAATGGTATTGTCAGGTCTCTGAGCCCAAGCTAAGCCATCATATCCCCTGTGACCTGCACGTACACATCCAGATGGCCGGTTCCTGCCTTAACTGATGACATTCCACCACAAAAGAAATGAAAATGGCCTGTTCCTGCCTTAACTGATGACTTTATCTTGTGAAATTCCTTCTCCTGGCTCATTCTGGCTCAAAAGCTCCCCTACTGAGCACCTTGTGACCCCCACTCCTGCCTGCCAGAGAAAAACCCCCCTTTTTCCTTTACCTACCCAAATCCTATAAAACAGCCCCACCCCTATCTCCCTTCGCTGACTCTCTTTTCGGACTCAGCCCACCTGCTCCCAGGTGGAATAAACAGCTTTATTGCTCACACAAAGCCTGTTTCATGGTCTCTTCACATGAACACAAGTGAAATTTGGTGCCGTGACTCAGATCGGGGGACCTCCCTTGGGTGATCAATCCCCTGTCCTTCTGCTCTTTGCTCTGTGAGAACGATCCACCTATGACCTCAGGTCCTCAGACTGACCAGCCCAAGAAACATCTCACCAATTTCAAATCCGGTAAGCAGCCTCTTTTTACTCTCTTCTCCAACCTCCCTCACTATCCCTCAAACTCTTTCTCCTTTCAATCTTGGTGCCACACTTCAATCTCTCCCTTCTCTTAATTTCAATTCCTTTCATTTTATGGTAGAGACAAAGGAGACACGTTTTATCTGTGGACCCAAAACTCTGGTGCCAGTCACGGACTAGGGAAGGCAGCCTTCCCTTGGTGTTTAATCATTGCAGGGATGCCTCTCTGATTATTCACCCAGGTTTCAGAGGTGTCAAACCACGCAGGGATGCCTGCCTTGGTCCTTCACCCTTAGCAGCAAGTCCTGCTTTTCTGGGGGAGGGGCAAGAATCCCAACCCCTTCTCTCCATGTCTCTACCCCTTCTCTGCTTTTCTGGGGGAGGGGCAAGAACCCCTCAACCCCTTCTCCTTCACCCTTAGCGGCAAGCCCCACTTTTCTGGGGGAGGGGCAGGAACCCTGACCTCTTATCTCTGCACCCCAATCCCTCATTTCCATGCCCCGACCTCTTATCTCTGCATCCCAATCTCTTATCTCTGTGCCCCAGCCCCTTATTTCTGCCCCCCCGACCCCTTCTCTGCTTTTCTGGAGGGCAAGAACCCCCCAACCCTTCTCCGTGTCTCTAGTCTCTTTTCTCTGGGCTTGCCTCCTTCACTATGGGCAAGCTTCCACCTTCCATTCCTCCTTCTTCTCCCTTAGCCTGTGTTCTTAAGAACTTAAAACCTTTTCAACTCTCACCTGACCTAAAATCTAAGTGTCTTATTTTCTTCTGCAATGCCGCTTGACCCCAATACAAACTCGACAGTAGTTCCAAATAGCCAGAAAATGGCACTTTCAATTTTTCCATCCTACAAGATCTAAATAATTCTTGTCATAAAATAGGCAAACAGTCTGAGGTGCCTGACATCCAGGCATTCTTTTACACATTGGGCCCTCCCTAGTCCCTGTTCCCAATGCAACTTGTCCCAAATCTTCCTTCTTTCCCTCCCGCCTGTCCCCTCAGTCCCAACCCCAAGTGTCCCTGAGTCTTTCTAACCTTCCTTTTCTACAGACCTATCTGACCTCTCCCCTCCTCGCCAGGCCAAGCTAAGGCCCAATTCTTCCTCAGCCTCCCCTCCTCCACCCTATAATCCTTTTATCACCTCCCCTCCTCACACCCTGTCCAGCTTACAGTTTCGTTCTGTGACTAGCCCTCCCCAACCTGCCCAGCAATTTCCTGTTAAAAAGGTGGCTGGATCTAAAGTCATAGTCAAGGTTAATGCTCCTTTTTCTTTATCCCAAATCAGATAGTGTTTAGGCTCTTTTTCATCAAATATAAAAACCCAGCCCAGTTCATGTCTTGTTTGGCAGCAACCCTGAGATGCTTTACAGCCCTAGACCCTAAAAGGTCAAAAGGCCGTCTTATTCTCAATATACATTTTATTTACCCAATCTGTTCCCGACATTAAATAAAACTCCAAAAATTAAATTCCGGCTCTCAAACTCCACAACAGGACTTAATTAACCTCGCCTTCAAGGTGTATAATAATAGAGAAAAGTTGCAATTCCTTGCCTCCACTGTGAGACAAACCCCAGCCGCATCTCCAGCACACAAGAACTTCCAAACGCCTGAACTGCAGTGGCCAGGCATTCCTCCAGAACCTCCTCCCCCAGGAGCTTGCTACGAGTGCCAAAAATCTGGCCACCAAGCCAAGGAATGCCCGCAGCCCAGGATTCCTCCTAAGCTGTGTCCCATCTGTGTGGGACCCCACTGAAAATCAGACTGTTCAACTCACCTGGCAGCCACTCCCAGAGCCCCTGGAACTCTGGCCCAAGGCTGTCTGACTGACTCCTTCCCAGATCTTCTCAGCTTAGTGGCTGAAGACTGACGCTGCCCGATCACCTAGGAAGCCCCGTAGACCATCACGGACGCCAAACTTTAGGTAACTCTCACAGTGGAGGATAAGTCCATCCCCTTCTTAATCAATACGGAGGCTACCTACTCCACATTACCTTCTTTTCAAGGGCCGGTTTCCCTTGCCTCCATAACTGTTGTGGGTATTGATGGGCAAGCTTCAAAACCCCTGAAAACTCCCCAACTCTTGTGCCAACTTGGACAATACTCTTTTATGAACTCTTTTTTAGTTATCCCCACCTGCCCAGTTCCCTTATTAGGCTGAGACACTTTAACTAAATTATCTGCTTCCCTGACTATTCCTGGATTACGGCTACATCTCATTGCTGCCCTTCTTCCCAATCCAAAGCCTCCTTTGCATCCTCCTCTTGTATCCCCCCACCTTAACCCACAAGTATAAGATGCCTCTACTCCCTCCTTGGTGACCGATCATGCACCCCTTACTATCTCATTAAAACCTAATCACCCTTACCCCACTCAATGCCAATATCCCATCCCACAGCATGCTTTGAAAGGATTAAAGCCTGTTATCACTCGCCTGCCACAGCATGGCCTTTTAAAGCCTATAAACTCTCCTTACAATTCCCCCATTTTACCTGTACTAAAACCAGACAAGCCTTACAAGTTAGTTCAGGATCTATGCCTTATCAACCAAATTGTTTTGCCTATCCACCCCATGGTGCCAAACCCATATACTCTCCTATCCTCAATACCTCCCTCCACAATCCATTATTCTGTTCTAGATCTCAAATATGCTTTCTTTACTATTCCTTTGCACCCTTCATCCCAGCCTCTCTTCGCTTTCACTTGGACTGACCCTGACATCCATCAGGCTCAGCAAATTACCTAGGCTGTACTGCCGTAAAGCTTCACAGACAGCCCCCATTACTTCAATCAAGCACAGATTTCTTCCTCATCTGTTACCTATCTCAGCATAATTCTCATAAAAACACATGTGCTCTCCCTGCTGATTGTGTCCGGCTAAGCTCCCAAACCCCAATCACTTCTACAAAACAACTCCTTTCCTTCCTAGGCATGGTTAGTGTGGTCAGAATTCTTACACAAGAGCCAGGACTGCACCCTGTAGCCTTTCTGCCCAAACAACTTGACCTTGCTGTTTTAGCCTAGCCCTCATGTCTGTGTGCAGCAGCTGCCACTGCTTTAATACTTTTAGAGGCCCTAAAAATCACAAACTATGCTCAACTCACTCTCTACAGTTCTCATAACTTCCAAAATCTATTTTCTTCCTCCCACCTGACGCATATAATTTCTGCTCCCAGGCTCCTTCAGCTATACTCACTCTTCATTGAGTCTCCCACAATTACCATTGTTCCTGGCCCAGACTTCAATCTGGCCTCCCACATTATTCCTGATACCACACCTGATCCCCATGACTGTATCTCTCTGCTCCACCTGACATTCACCCCATTTCCCCGCATTTCCTTCTTTCCTGTTCCTCACCCTGATCACACTTAGTTTATTGATGGCAGTTCTGCCAGGCCTAATCACCACACACCAGCAAAGGCAGGCTATGCTATAGTACAAGCCACTAGCCCGCCTCTTAGAACCTCTCATTTCCTTTCCATTGTGGAAATCTATCCTCAAGGAAATAACTTCTCAGTGTTCCATCTGCTATTCTACTACTTCTCGGGGATTATTCAGGCCCCCTCCCTTCCCTACACATCAAGCTCAGGGATTTGCCCCCGCCCAGGACTGGCAAATTGGCTTTACTCAACATGCTCCGAGTCAGAAAACTAAAATACCTCTTAGTCTAGGTAGACACTTTCACTAGATAGGTAGAGGCCTTTCCCACAAGGCCTAAGGAGGCCACCACAGTCATTTCTTCTCTTCTATCAGACATAATTCCTCAGTTTGGCCTTCCCACCTCTATACAGTCCAATAGCAGACCGGCCTTTACTAGTCAAATCACCCAAGCAGTTTCTCAGGCTGCTAGTATTCAGTGAACTAATAGTCTTTTAAAAACACACCTCACCAAGCTCAGCCACCAACTTAAAAAGGACTAGACAATACTTTTACCACTTTCCTTTCTCAGAATTCAGGCCTGTCCTCAGAATGCTATAAGGTACAGCCCATTTGAGCTCCTGTATAGACGCTCCTTTTTATTAGGCCCCAGTCTCATTCCAGACACCAGACCAACTCGGACTGTGCCCCAAAAAACTTGTCATCCCTACTATCTTCTGCCTAGTCATACTCCTATTCACCGTTCTCAACTACTCATACATGCCCTGCTCTTGTTTACACTGCCGGTTTACACTGTTTCTCCAAGCCATCACAGCTGATATCTCCTGGTGCTATCCCCAAACTGCCACTCTTAACTCTTAAACAATCTTTGCTGGCAGGACTATGCTGAATCTCCTTAGGCACTCTAATTAGATGTCCTGGGTCCTCCCAATTCTTAGACCTTTAATACCTGTTTTTCTCCTTCTCTTATTCCATTTAGTTTTTCAATTCATATAAAACTGTATCCAGGCCATCACCAATAATTCTAAATGACAAATGTTTCTTCTAACAGTCCCACAATATCACCCCTTACCACAAAATCTTCCTTCAGCTTAATCTCTCCCACTCTACATTCCCACGCCACCCCTAATCCCGCTCAAAGCAGCCCTGAGAAACATTGCCCATTCTCTCTCCATACCACCCCCAAAAATTGTCACCATCTCAACACTTTACCACTATTTCATTTATTTTTCTTATTAATATAAGAAGACAGGAATGTCAGGCCTCTGAGCCCAAGCTAAGCTATCATATCCCCTGTGACCTGCACGTACACATCCAGATGGCCGGTTCCTGCTTTAACTGATGATATTATCTTGTGAAATTCCTTCTCCTGGCTCATCCTGGCTCAAAAGCTCCCCTACTGAGCACCTTGTGACCCCCACTCCTGCTTGCCAGAGAACAACCCCCCTTTTTCCTTTACCTACCCAAATCCTATAAAATGGTTCCACCCCTATCTCCCTTCGCTGACTCTTTTCGGACTCAGCCCACCTGCACCCAGGTGAAATAAACAGCTTTATTGCTCACACAAAGCCTGTTTGTTGGTCTCTTCAAACAGACGCGAGTGAAAGGTATTCCATTGGCTTAACATTCCAAATATTTTTGATTTTTGAGACTATTTTCCAACTTTCAGAGTATTTCATTTTCTCAGGCAAGCTCCCTCCCTACCCCACCCAGTTATAAAAGGGCTGCCATATATTAGATGTCATAATTAGACATAAAAATGTCCAGCAGACATAAGATTGTTGCTGTGTTTTTTATTGTTGTTATTTGTTGGTGTGTTTTTCTGTGTGACTTTTTTTGATTAGCTAGGAAAACTTTCCCAATAATGACAGCAGGCTTTCCCTCTTGGGATAGGACTGATTTACAAGCAAATCATTGGTAAAGGGGATAGTCGAAACTTATACACTTTCTGGATTAAATTAATCAGGGTTTTCCCGGTGTCTTTGGAGATAGAATTGAAATAGGGGATCTGTTAGGAAGGAAGAATGGGGGAATGGCTGTAGGTAGTGTAAGGTCCACCATGGTCGAGTCATTGTGACCCCTGTGACCCACACATACAGGTCTCCTGGAGTCACAAAGCCTGGAGCAACAGGAGAACCACTACAGAAGAAACAGCTAGTTCCTGCCATAACGGATTAACCGATCTTGAAACATTCCACCATTGTGATATGTTCCTGCCCTACCCTAACTAATCAATCTACCTTGTGATATCGTGCCTTGTGGCCTCCCCCCACCTGGTGACTATGCACCTTGTGACTTTCTTCCCCTGCCTGAAAAGCTGCCCCTAACTGTAACTTTCCACTACCTACCCCAAACCTATAAAACCAGTTCCACTCCCACCACCCTTTACTGACTGCCTTTCCGGACTCAGCCCGCTTGCACCTGAGTAAATAAACAGCCTTATTGCTCACACTTAGCCTGTTTGGGTAGTCTCTTCAATTAGGCATGCGCATAACAGGTACGTAAACAACAGTGTGCACTAAAGAGTGGGAATGTTTCAAAAAGATTTCAGAATAATTCAAATTCCAGCAGAGAAAGTGGGAATTTAATTGACACAGAAAGGCATGATATGTATTTAGACTAGGGGGTGATTTTAACAAGGTTGTGTCTTAAAAATTAATCTTACAATTCTGCATGAAATATATTTGAGGTTGGCAAATTTGAGTCAAGTCTATTGCAATAGTCCAAGAATAATTAAACTAATATGTTGAGCGTGAGAATATCAGAGAAAATTCTTGCAATAAGTTAGGGATTAAAGAGATCAATTCAATATGATAATATTGTTGAAAGGAGTAATTAGACCAGCTAGATCTCAACTTTCTAGCTTGGGTTGATCTGGTGATGCTATTAACATAATTAGAATAACTAAGAGTTTCATCATAATGTATGATAAATTTCAGTTTAAAAAATACTGAATTTGAAAAGCTAGAATACCTATAGTCAGAAATATGCAGAAGATAGTTTTCAAGATATTTCTCAAAATGGTGAGAGTTGATGAGATAAAAGCTGTTGACTGATAAGAGCTTGAGCAACTGGGTATTGTGGCTCATGCCTGTAATCCCAGAACTTTGGGAGGCTGAGGAGGGCGGATCACTATGTCAGGAGTTCAAGACCAGCCTGGCCAACATGGCGAAACCTCATCTCTACTAAAAATACAAAAAATAGCTAGGCGTGGCGACAGGTGCCTGTAATCCCAGCTACCTGGGAGGCTGAGGCAGGAGAATCATTTGAACCCGGGAGGCAGAGGTTTCAGTGAGCCTCCATTGCACTCCAGCCTGCACGATGGTATGAGACTCCATCTCAAAAAAAAAAAAAAAAAAAAAAAAAAAAAAAAAAAAAAAACAAAAAACTTGATATTTAGGAATCATTTACAAAGAAGTGAACATCAAAATTACAACAATAATTAAAGCAAACTGAGGACAGACTAGAAAGGCCAAAAGATAGGAAGTTTAGAAATACAGAGGAAAAGATGAAAGCACTCAGTAAAGTGAAGGAGTCTTCTGAAATAGTTAACAATATAGTAGCTTAATTGGACAAAAGGTGTCTGATAAAAATGGAAGCAATACAAGGTAAAACAAAATGTTGACTAACAACCAGAAACATTGAGATGATGTAATATATATTTGTAAATAACTCAGGCAATATTATTTCTTTAATTTATTTAGCAATAAGGAATAGTGCCTAGTTGGAAAGAATGAGGGAGAAAGCTGATGAGGGTTACCTGGACTAAGTAAAGTAGAAGGTCAAGTATAGTAGAGGGTCAAAGAAAAAAAATGTTAAGGTACAAAGACCACATTTTTTAACTAGGCAAAAAAGTTATGTTTTCGATATCCTGGACATCATCATAATTGGGTTGGTTTGGACAATACCCTAAATTATTGTGCAATTCTTTTCTTTTTTCTTTTCAGATTCTTTCTTATTCGTAAGAAAAATTAAACAGCAAAAACTGCTGTTTTGAGTTTGGTAAACTTCTTCACTAGATGATTAAAGTTCTTGAAATATGCATTTCCCATGAAGCCAAAGGTAACACATTTGTATACCACTTTAGCTATTTGCTATTCAAGGAAAGTTAAAACGGGATGCAATATTAAGGAGCTGAAACACAATAATCTTTCTCTGCCGAATTCTTTCCATTACGAAAAACTAGATTATAAAAATGGTTTCATTAATAATCTCTCCCTCCTTTGTCTAAAGAGATAGTTGCAATAAGTTGCCTTTTTATATAATGCCCCTAATAACTTCAAGAGATTTAACTTTTCTTGTTTTCGTAAAATATGAAAACTATTAAAGTTTTACATTTTTATTTTTTCTGAATTTTATATTTTGGTTAGTTTTTGCCTGAATAAATCACCTAATTTTTTCCTTGACTTTTAAGGCAGTTTGTTTTATTTGACAAATGACAGGTTGTTTATAAGTGAGATTTATACATTTTTGAAAAGGAAAAATGGAACATGGTATTGGACTAAAGCAATAGAGAGTGACCTTGCATCTTGCTGTCGGTTATAGTTTACAGTGACTCTCATAGATGCATTTCCATTCCAAAATAAGTTTTTGACTCTGCAATTCTTAAACTATTCTTTACAGATGAGAAGGAATTAGAAATATTTCGGGAGCTCGCAAGTGGTTGATTGTATCTTTGTTGGATAAAACCAAACTCCCAAGCTGGAAGGCTTTTTTTGGAAATTGCCAAGCTTGTTTTTCTTGTCTTGCCTTACCTTGTTTTGTCTTTCCTTGTTTTGTCATGTCGTGGTTCAGTCCTTAATGGAAAGTCACCAAAGCCCCATATCTCTCCCTTGGCCCTCCATCATGTTGGACCTTCCTAGATGACCAGCTGTTTCTCAAGGAAAAAGGATGCCTGGATGCTCCCTAAGGACACAGAGCTTATCTTAATAAAAGCAGTATGTCTACAGGTTTCTAAACCTGCTCAGACCACATATGTATAGCTTAAGGGCATTCAACAGCTAAAATGCCCGTTCTATCTGAAGCAATCTACAGATTTAATGCAAAACTTATCAAAATTCCAATGACAATCTTCATAGAAATAGAAAAAATCTGAAAATTTGCATAGACTCACAAAAGATCCTGAATAGCCAAAGTAGTCTTGAACAAAGCTAGAGACATCACACAACCTGATCTCAAAATATATAACAAAGCTATAGTAATCAAAACATCATGGTATTAGGATAAAAACAAACATAAAAACAATGGAATAGGACAGAGAGCCCAGAAATAAATCCACACATTTACAGTCAATTTATTTTTGACAAAAGTGCCAAGAACACGTAATAGTAAAAGGACAGTCTCTTCAATAGATGGTATTGGGACAATCAGATATCCACAAACAGAAGAAACAAATTAGACCTTACCTCACACCAGCTACAAAAATCAACTCAAAGTGGTTTAAAAACTTAAATGTAAAACCTGAAACGATAAAAATAGGAATAAAACAGGGGGGAAAGCTCAATGACATCAATCACTGTCATTTGATGTCATTGAGCTTAAAAAATGATTTTTTTATATATAAATCTAAAATCAGAGATAATAAAAGCAAAAATAAATACATGAAATTACATCAATCAAAAAAGCTTCTGCACAGCAAAGGAAACAAGTAAGAGTAAAGGCACAACATACAGATTTATAGAAAATATTGGTAAAACATACATCTGATGGAGGGTAAATATCCAAAATGCATAAGAAACTCAAACAATTCAGTAGTAACAAAACAAATAATTAAAAACAGGCAAAATATCTGAATAGACATACTCAAAAGAACACACACTAATGGCCAACAGGTGTATGACAAAATGCTCAACAACACTAGTCATTAGAGAAATAGAAATTAAAACGACAATGAGATATTATCTTACACCTGTTAGAATGATTATCACGAAGTCAAATGATAACAAGTGTTGGCAAGGATGTGAAGAAATTAGATCTTTGTGTACTATTGGTAATATAAATTAGTATAAGCATTATAGAAAACATTATGGAGATTCCTTAAAAAAATAAAAATAGAATTACCTTTCTATTTTTGCCTTTCTAGTTTTATTTTCCATCCAGAAATCTCATTCATGGGTATATATCAAAAGGATTTGAAATCCACATGTTGAAGTGGTGTCTGTACTCCTGTGTTTATTGCAGCATTATTTACAATAGCCAAGTTATGGAATCAACCTAATTGTCCATCAACAGATGAGTGGGGAAAGAAAATGTGGTACACATACACAGTGAAATACTAGTCGTTATTACAAGAGAAGAAAATTCTGACATTTGCAATGACATGAAAGAACCTGGAAAACATTATGCTAAGTGAAATAAATGAAACTGCTCTTCAACAGTTTCTTTGTAAACCAGGCACCAAAGGAAAAATACCACATGATTTCACTTAATGTGGAACCTAAAACAATGAAACTGATATATGTAGAAAGTAGAATGGTGGTTACCAGAAGCTGGGTGTGGAAGGAATGGGGAGATGATGGTCAAAGGGTGCAAAGCTTCAGTTAGATAAAGGAATAAGTTTTGAGATTTATTGCCCAGCATAATGATTATAGTTAATAATAATGTATTGAATTAATACATTTCAAAATCACTGAGAGTAAATTTCAAGTGTTCTCACAACAAAAAACGGTATTTGAGGTATTTGATATATTGTCTTGCTTTAATTGTTCCAAATTGTATACATGTATCATAATATCACTTTTTACCCCATAAATATATGCAATTATAGTTTGTCAAATTACAATAAAATTTAAAAATATTTTAATTACTGAATTTTAAAACTTCATTCAGTAATTAAACAACCACACGTTAATCACTGGGAAAGCGAAGATGAATGACACATTATTCTGACCCTGTGAAATTTCAATCTTGCCTAAAGATAGTTAATAATCAACTGATGGAATGCATTTATAGTAGTTAATCATATAAAATTTTACAGACCCACTGAAAAGTAGTTATTTTGCCTCAGTGGAGGTGTCTGCAAACTTGATAAAGATTTACTGAGAAGGCAGAATTTGACTAGGATCACGAAGAAGAAATCAAATTTTGAAAAGAAATGTAAACAGTGTATGCAAAAACATTGAATTGGTTTGCAATTGTATGAAAATGCTACTTGTTCAACAACCTCATTGTGAACCCAAGATCACTTTCCAATCAGATTAATTAATAATCAATACAATATTTCTTCAAGATTTCACTGGATATCTTTACAGAATCTGACTTGTTCATTTTTTGAATTAGGAAATATTTTCTAAGCTAAGTTTTGCTTTCTGTGCTTTTACTCCATTCTTTTTTTCTCAGATATTGACTCAAACTAAAGTGAGATTTTATAGTTAATTACAGCTATTGTTTGTCCCATTTCTGCACTTAGCTCAAACATCTTCAGAACATTGTTAAAATGGATAATTTTCATATATTTTCAACAAACTAAACAATTTAAAATTAATACAATGGTCATCCACAAGTGGTTGACCAAATACTATGTAATACTTCAAATACTATGTAATACTTCAAATATTTGTTTAGAAGAGCTAAAAAAAAGAATAAAATAATAAAATTATGAGTCAAACACAAAAATGAAAATACTTACCTGAGCTATATTTTTATTCTTATAGTTCCTGCCTTTTTTCTTTCCTCAAATATGAAGTTGATGGGCTAAAATTAATTAATAACCAAACAGGTGATTGTGCAATATTTATTGTGTGATTACTGCATGCTTTCCACTATACTTGGATCTCTAGGAAATATATAGTAATTATACATATGTGTGTATGTGTGTGTATGTATTACAGGTAATCTTTCCTTGAGGGCTTTTTAAATCTATATGTGCAAACAAGACCAGTTGAATAGCAATTGGTAAGCTTGCTTATAACTGTTGCATTGTATTGTGGCTGTTTTTTAGAACAAAAGTTGTCAATTACCTTTAAGAATTTACCTGATAAAAGTAGATGAATAATTTAAAGTGTTTCTGCCTACTTGTGAATGTTTATGACCCTGGTAGAAGAATCTTACCAGACAGGAGGCAAAAACAAAAACAAAAACAAAAAACTGACAAAATGACCTTAACTTTGTCCAGTGAATTTAAAATTTGCTCCTCAGGATTCTTGAGCTTTGCTTCTACTTTCCACAAACTTTCAGGCTCTTGGGGCTATAGTTGGATATGGCTTCTAATGCTCTGTTACACAGTGTGATCTGTCTCTTTTTCCTTGAGCAAAGTTGAAATAGGTTGATATTAACAAAAACAAAATCTCAAAAAAAAAATCAAATGTTAAAAAAAATCAAGGGAAAATAGAAGAACAATATAAAGTGCAAATGTAACAGTGTGAAAACATTCCAGACTAGTTGCTTCTGAAGAGAAGTTGTCTTTAGTGTTCACCTGTCTTACCATCTTCTTTTCATATTTTGCGTATTCTAATGGACAACCCAACCGCCACATTTAGCTCCTGCAATACCATTTAAAAGTGAATTCCAAATCAAAATTGCTCTCCCAATCCCATGCTTTATATCCATGATCCAGATATATAACTACCTATTTGAGGTAGAAGTGAATCCCAGACACTCAATTACAACTGAACGTAAAACCTCCTCTCCTATGTGAATCAACTTGAATGTTTTCTCTTGTACTTTATTTTGGCCAGTGTTAATTGTTTTCCATGGTGTTCTTTAGCTGAAGGACATTGATGCTGGCACATTTAATGTCAAGTAAATGAAAATAGTTTGTGTGAGATGAGAAAAATTATACTCAGTATTAAAGTACATATCAGTACAAAGAAATAAAATAAGTTTTAAGTAATTTTTAATTCACTAAAAAGTTGACATTGGTTAGTTACTAACGTGCTTTCCAGAATAAATGTAGAAATTGATGAAGAAAATTGCCTAGAGAACACTGATGGGATATTCATCTTAGAGTCACTTATCATTTCATTGTTAGGATATTTCCAAAAACTTCTCCCTATACAAAGTTGATATAATGGATATCAATAATAATAGATAAATACAATAGGTATTCTTGATGAAGAATAGGGAAATTTCACCTAGGATTCTAAATTACATCTAGAAATCTATAAATTTCTCACATCAAAAACCTTTGCATAAGATTTCAATTAAATAATTATTCTTAGTTGAGCAAATTTTTAAAAATAGCCCAATTATTTAAAAAACACAAAGCGTTTGAATTCTTATGTAATTTATATCAATATCATTATTATTAATGTGATTTCTACCTTAGTTTATATTTCCCAGAAAATATTTTCAAGAATGGTTACTATGTATCCTTCCTGAATATTGTATATCATTAACACAAATAAAGCAGAATAATTTTATAAACTGAATCCTTGAGTAAAGAGAGGTACTTTATTAATTCAAAGAACATTTATTTAGCCTATATTTATGCTAGTTACTATAGAAAAAGATATAAATATCTCTTTTACATAATTCCTACAAAAATGTTAAATTTATATTTTAATTTTATATAGAATACTGAATACATGTTTACTTCACATCTTCCCAGGTAAATGATGGATATAAATAAATATTCATCTTTTCTTCTGCTTCAATTCCAGCCTCCTTCACTGGAGTGAGACACAAACATAAATTAAGATTAAACCTGGCCGGGCGCGGTGGCTTCACGCTTGTAATCCCAGCACTTTGGGAGGCTGAGGCGGGCGGATCACGAAGTCAGGAAATCGAGACCATCCTGGCTAACACGGTGAAACCCCGTCTCTACTAAAAACACACAAAAAAATTAGCCGGGCGTGGTGGCGGGCACCTGTAGTCCCAGCTAGTCGGGAGGCTGAGGCAGGAGAATGGCGTGAACCCGGGAGGCGGAGCTTGCTGAGCCGAGGTCACGCCACTGCACTCTAGCCTGGGTGACAGAGGGAGACTCCGTCTCAAAAAAAAAAAAAAAAAAATGGTTTAAACTTGGAAGGGTCCACACAATTTAAACAACAATCAGAGATTGCATCACATAAATACATTAATATATTAGCTATAATTAATGTAGATAAGAAGGATTATGAGACCATAGAGGATAAACAAACTTGCTTTGCTTAGAAGATTGAAAGCTACTAAGTAAGGCTAGTTGGTGAAGAGGATGAAATAGTACGAAAGAAATGTAAAAAGAAAATATGTTTCTGAGCAGTTTCTCTTACATATGATTCTTTGCCAATAATATGCACTTAAAGTGAAATATTATTTCCTGACTGTCCTCTGAAAGATGGCTAGTTATTTACTGATACGTTGTATATTTTCACCCAGTCACCTTTGTGAACTACAGTGACTAGGGTGGCAGAATTCTTGTCCTGTAACTAACGCCCATATGCTGTACCAAAAAAAATTGGTATTTGTGAAAAAGTATTATTTGACTTATAATGTGTTATTCTCTATGACTGCATATATTAAACATGATATATCAATCAAGATTAATAATTTGTGTGAAATATTTGCTTAGTTGAAATATTTGGTTAACTTAGAGAAAAGCTAACATGTGGACAAATTATAACCCCAAATAATTATATGCTTATATATATATCTTCCCAACATGCCAAAGGTGATATACACCTTTTCTTTTATTCTACATTAAATTCTAAGAAATGATAGCAGTCTATGTAATGCTAATATGCTTTCCATAGTTAAATGTTTTAGAAAATATTTCATTTTTATTTTTATCTTTGAGAGTCACATTATTATGTTAAATGTTTTGACAATTTCTTGGGGAAAAATGCTCTATTCAAGGTTTTTAAAACTATTTTTGGTCCAGTAATTTTTTTTGTTTCAAAAAAACATCTGTTGAGTATTTTGATCCATATTGGTATCCTGTGAAACATTATGTGGGAAGTGCTAGCATAGAGGATTAACAATACAGTGCATATAACCTCTTAAAGTATTGAAGAAATCGTATTTATCTAAAGTGTATTGAAAAGCATATTGCAAAATGGTAACATTAAAAGCTGTGAGAAAACATCCAGTGTCATTCATTACAAGCGGGAGTTTAAAATGTCACAAACCTATTTTGTAGGGAGATCCTGCAGTCCTATCAAACTTTCTAATACATCACACGCTTTGCCCTAGCAATTTTAGTTCTAGAAATTTAACCCATGTATATATTGGCACATGTACTACATACAGAAGTTCAAAGTCATTTATTACATTATTGTTTGTAATAACTTGAGATTGAATTGCTAATGGAAATCTTCATTGACAGGAAACTGTTTATATATATTATACTATATAAACATTCAATAGAATGAGAAAGCTTTCTGTGTCTTGAAAAGATCTTCAAGATACATTCAATAAAAAAAATGAGATGCAGAAAAGTATGTGAGAAGAGAAAGGTAATGTTGGTAAACACATGAAAGGAAATATTCCCTTCTGTACACACAAAACTATCTCTCCAAGAATAAAAAACGAATTAATAGGACAGGTTTATGAAAATTAATGAATATGGGGACAGAAATAGAGGAAGAATTTGTACTATATCTTTTTATTCTTTCTAATATTTGAAAAATGTGAATGCATTAAAATGGAAAAACTTAAATAATTACATTCAGTTCCGCTCTAATATGGTATGTGTGTTACTAAAAAAAAATCACTGTTGGCAGGACCATGCAATAATATCATGCTATAAGGAACTACGACGTTTGTAAGGAAAAATAAAGTTAGGGGCATAACAGTTAAGAATTTTGTCACTGGCTGGGTGCGGTGACTCACGCCTGTAATCTCAGCACTTTGGGAGGCTGAGGCGGGTAGATCACCTAAGGTCGAGAGTTTGAGACCAGCCAAACCAACATGGAGAAACCCTTTCTCTACTAAAAGTACAAAAAAATTAGCCGGGCATGGTGGTACATGCCTGTAATCCCAGCTACTCGGGAGGCTGAGGCAGGAGAATCGCTTGAACCCGGGAGGCGGAGGTTGTGGTGAACCGAGATCATGCCATTGCACTCCAGCCTGGGCAACAAGAGCAAAACTCTATCTCAAAAAAAAAAAAAAAAAAAAAATTGTCAGTGGCACATGAAACAAAAAGAACAAAATCTAACAAAAATGATAGTACAGTTTTGCACATGTTAAACACTTAAGGAATGCATAAATATCACAATGATTATGGAACTTTATCTTGAGAAAAACCTCAAGTGTGCTTTTGGAAGTGTATATCAGAAGGGTTGCGGCTTGTGAGTTATTGTGTAGAGGAGGAACAAGGAGGATCTGAAATCTGATGGACAGTTGTCACAGTAGATGTCAATGGGTGTGTCCCCTGACATGCATGGTGAACTGAGGTAGCTGGTAGGATATTTGCATGTGAGTATTTTTGCATATTTCTATTCAGCTAGATTCAACAGAGTACAGTTGTCTGAGTTCACATTGTCTATGGTTGGGAGAGTCGGGTATAAACAAAGGCAAAATTCCACTACACTCAAACTGTTGCCTTGAAATGTCAATCACATTGGAACGAATTCAACTTTTCAAAACAAGTGTTATTGAAGAGCTATTAATTTTCGCCATGTAATTTTTTTCACATATTAAACTTGTGAAAAAATTTTACTCTGTTGATTCATAAACATTCTTAAAATTAGCATTAATGTTTCAAACTTTAAACTCGTTACACATGAATTTGACTTTCACTCTCTAAATATTTGTGTATATCATTGTTACCTACACAGTGTCAATTGTGTTCTGAGAGTTGGAAATGAAATTGCAATTTAAACAATAAGGTATGGCTGGATTCCATTACTAGAATAGTGTACCAAATCCTTTATGCATGAAATTTGAGGTGTACTTTCCCAAAACAATTGCTACTAGAATTTGCCATTACCTACATGGAACAGTGGATAGGGATGGAGGGACACATGAACACCAAAAAAGACTTTAAATAAAGAAACCACTTATTAAGTTACTATGTTACTGGGTAAATGTTATGGTTTCTACTTTTTTATAGTTCTAAGAAATACTTAAAAGTGTCACTTAATAATGATGCTTGTAATTAGTTACATGGCACTATCCAAGGTAAAAGTTCTTGAACTACATCTTAATAAGAGAAAATGAAATGTAAAAACAAAAAATAAATAGATTGGATAATGTAATTGCTTTGAGGAAAAAGAAATCGATTAACTCCATAAGCTCAAAGCAATAATAATAAAAAAGCAAACTTCTGGTCAGATTTTTTTAAGGTTTTAAAACATGTTCTATAAAGTAAAACATCTACCATTACAGTTATTTGGAAAGAAAATTATTTTCTAAGACATATAGAATAAACATATAAATATTGACTAAATTCTTCTTGGTACTTTAGTTACATTTTTAGAGGAAGTTTCATTTGCAAGGGAATATGATCTGCTTGGCCAATATTCTTATTCTAGGCAATTTTGATGTAATGCACGCAACAAAAGTAAAATGAAACTATACTGATATTTGACAAAAATCATTGATTAGTCAATGAATTCATCATTTTTTCTCAATTTTTTAATTGTTTAGACAATTTACTGTATAGAGGTATTACCTCTTTTAATCTTAGGGGTTTTCCTGTGTAAAAGTCTTGAAACGTTTAAAAACTATTTTGATTGTTATCATATTGATTATCTACAAAGATACAGTTCATATAGGTGTCTCCTGAACTCAGGCTCTTTAACTATGACCTGCAGGGCTGTATATTCTTCCAAGCAAAGTTATCATCATAGTAACATCTTAATTTTTAAATTTAACACTATTTGATTTTTTAAACTATTGTTTTTATAATGAAATTAACAGATATACACTCTGAGGGGGGGAATGAAAAATTAAAATCACACTTCTGATAATATCTAACTACTACTTACACTTTATTTTTTGATTCAAGATATTTATGTTTGTATGCATGTATATTTGGGAGATACAAAAAAGAGAGACAAAGACAGAGATGTATAGATACACTGGGGTTTTTGGTTTGAACATTGAAGTCTCCACACTGTTAAACTTTGAACCTAATTTTCAATAATTAGTGATTCATTCATGGTGATTTATAATGCAATCCGAGATCAGTGAATATTTATGTTGCTCACACATTGGTGTCTAGTGATGTATTTTTCACGATATGCAAACAACGCATAATTTGAAAAGCCAAGTTAAATACTCATCTGTGATTATTTCCTTTGGGTAGCATGTTAAGTAGAATTACAAAGCCAAAAGGAATACTGATTTCCCTTATTCAATAGATGGCATATCACTAAATATAAATTTGGCCTTTGTCTCACTGTCTTATCTCATTGATTTTTATTGAAATTGTAGGTGCATTTTTTTTCAGTTTAAGTGCAAATGATGTTTTATAGAGCAGATATCAACTAATAAAGATTCCTAAGGGAATATATACATATGAAATGAAAGGATAAAGTATACATTTCCCATTAAAATTGTGAACAGCCTATGATTATTTTGTCAAGAAATATCCAAGTTTTTCATGATATTAGAGTCATCTAACATGCAGTTTTCATAGTAATTCATTCCATCAAATTCTGAATATTCTGAAAATATGTATTGATGCCACATAGCCCAAACCATTTTTATGCCCCTTAATTATTAGGCTAAAATAAGGTAGTGCCTCATTCAACAGACCAAAATTTGTCAAGTTTCTCTATAATTCATAAAAGTTAATTTTAATTAACAGAAAGTAGTGAAAGCACACATAGACATACATAGACATCACATAGCTATTGTGTGGCACCTTAATATACTTTAATAATTTTTGTACCTTAAAAAGACATCAAGTTACAAGTTGAAGGATAAGATCTATGTGTTTTATTTTTATTTTTATTTTTATTTCTATTTATTTTTTGAGACGGAGTCTTGCTCTGTCACCCAGGCTGGAGTGCAATGGCGTGATCTCAGCTCACTGCAACTCCAAGGTTCAAGTGATTCTCCTGCCTCAGACTCTGGAGTTGCTGGGACTACAGGAATATGCCACAACACCTGGCTAATTATTGTATTTTTAGTACAGATGGGGTTTCACTATGTTGGCCAGGCTGGTCTCAAACTCCTGACCTCAGGTGATCCTCCTGCCTTGGCCTCCCAAAGTGCTGGGATTACAGGTGTGAGCCACCAAGCCTGGCCATGTTTTTTTATTTTTATTTTTTCAGTATCCATTACACCTTATAGTACACATTTAAAATGAGAAGATATTTGTTATTGTCAATAAATTAATTGACTAATGACATTTTGCTATTTATACCCACTCCTTCCCATTTGGAATTTAATCTTAGAGTTCATTGCCTTCATGCTGGTATTTGGTAACTGATATAGTTCCCCACACAAATTTCATGTTGAAATGTAATCCCCAGTGTTGGAGTTGGGGCCTGGGGAGAGAAATTAAATCATGGGGGTGGATTTCTCATGAATGATTTAGCACCATCCTCTTTGTATTGTCCTTGCAATAATGAGTGAGTTCTCAAGAGATCTGATTGTTTAAAAGTGTGTGGCACCTCACTCTTCCTTTCTCTCTCTCTTGCTCCTGCTCTGGCCATGTAACATGCCCACTTCCTGTTCACCTGCTGCCTTGATTGGAGTTTCCTCAGGCCTCCCCAGAAGCCAAGCAGATGCCAGCATCAAGCTTCCTGTACATCCTGAAGAACCATGAGCCGATTAAACCTCTTTTCTTAAAAATTACCCAGTCTCAAGTATTTCTTGATAGCAATGCAGGAATGGCCTAATAAAATAACCAAGCTTCAAATTAAGCCCTCCATTTTGCTGTCCAGTAGCATAAGGGAGCCGACTACATCTTCTTCCCTGCCCGTTTGCTATGTACTTGTAAATTTCAACCTACAAGGCAGGGTTCCTATTCTGGTACACAGATATAATTCAGTTTGTGATCTTGAAATAAAAAAAGAAATTACACCTTTATCTTCACTGATCTACTAAATAAAATATAGTATTTTTTTCAACCATAAAGATAGGCATAAATAATTTCTGATTTTGTCATAAATAAAAATCACATATATTTTAAGGTCATGTTTAAACGTTATGAATATCTCATAATATTGCTTATAATCACTCCTTTTCAAAATTACCAGAATTAATTAGCCCCCTGCTTACTTATTCAGTAATGTGTATATATGTATTAGTGTATATTAATGTACATATATGTATATTATTATATAAAATATTTTAAAATATTTTGTAATTATTTTATTACAATTAAGTTTCTGTGTGCTTCATTTTATACATTTAAAACCATCTCTGAAAAGGAGGCCATAGACTTCAAAGAAGTCCTGGATTTCTCTACTGACTTTCTCTTTAATTAGCTTAGTGTTAATTTGCTAATTGGGATTACAAAGTTGTTATATTCCCCAGATAACATATCTCATTCTAATAAATTCTTTCTGGAGATACAAAATCTTAACTCAAGGTGGTGAGGAAGACACTTGCAGAATAGAAAAACTTTAGGGTTCCCTTTAATTTATACCATATTATTCTATGTAATTGTTTTTATATATTTATCTACATATATCTCACTGGTCTTGCCAGAGCACAGAGGTTCATTGCTATTATGACAGGTATGCTAATAGTGACAACAAACATTTGGATCTGATGAGAGTTTAAACACAGGTTTCTTGTTTTGTATTTTACAATACAATTCGTAGCTATGAATTTGAATGTAGAGGATATATACTTTTTTCAAGACTAATAAAATTATTACACATGGGGACTTATTAAAAGTTGGAAAAGTATCTGGCAGGTGTTCACTAGTTCCATTGTTCTGTATACTGAAGAATGAAATCTAATGTCCAGTGGCTATTTCTATTCCCCAGTAACTTCTAAATCTGTTCTGAAATTACTTTAGAACACCAAGTTCATGAAGGTGATGACAGAAAGATATTTCTTAGATTTTACAACATGTATATCTTCTCAGATCAATATTCCCTTATCTCCAAAGTCATCCTAAAAAAAAGAAGCAAGTCAATATTTCTTTCAGCCAAAATTCAAACTACACATTATAAATTCTTTCTTAGCCTCATGTGCTTCTATAATTCTATAGAAGAGCTTTTTAAAACCTCGCTTCAACTATGCCTGTTTTTAATTTATAGATATTCACAGATTAATACTTTGACAGGCAATACATTCTCATTTCCTTTTAAAAGAGCGTATTATCTGGTTATTTTACTGGCTCTTTTAGACGATGTTTTGCCCATTCCCCACCCCCCCTCACTTGTAAGTGAAAAGGACAAATAAGATAAATCTTGCCTATTGGTCTGTTTCCACAATCACTCATCAGGCTCCAGTATCAAGAGACAGTGGGGGGAAGCTACATCTTCTCCTTAACATTCTTAAACACATGGGAAGTGCAACGAGCCTCTTAAGGCTCTTTAAAATTACTTTCATTAAAATTGCTCCTCACTTTTGAGAAGACTAAGGATAAAAGGAAAAGAAAAATAGCAAAATAAAAAATAAGAATAAAAGACTAAAAAGCAGACAACATATAAAAGAAAGACTATTAAGAAAAGCAGTGATGAGAGGGTTACAGAGAAGAGAACACAGTAAAATGTGTGAAAGTGGTTAAAATACAACACGACTATCTTCAGCAAACTACAACTCTTAAATGTCAAGTGTTGAAAAATTAAATGATCTCCAAGGGACAGGGCAGAAGATGTATCCAAAAGCTTTAAGTTCAAAGACATTATTTAATTAACAAAAAAATTTGAGATTCCCAGGCAAGGTGGCTGAATAGGAACAGTTCAGGTCTACAGCTCCCAGCGAGACCAATGCAGAAGGCAGGTGATTTCTGCATTTCCAACTGAGGTACCCAGTTCATGTCATTGGGACTGGTTAGACGGTGGGTGCAGCCCATGGAGGGTGAACAGAACCAGGGTGGGGTATCGCCTTACCCAGAAAGCACTAGGGGTCGGGGAACTCCCAACCTGCAGACCAGGAGATTCCCTAGGGTGCCTACACCACAAGGGTCCCGGGTTTCAAGCAAAACCTGGGCGGCTGTTTTGTAAGACACCAAGCTAGCTGCAGGAGTTTTTGTTCATACCCTAGTGGCTCCTGGAATGCCAGTGAGACAGACCATTTAGCTCCCTGGAAAGGGGGCTGAAGCCAGAGAGCCAAGTGGTCTTGCAGATCCCACCCCCATGGAGCCCAGCAAGCTAATATCCAATGGCTTCAAATTCTCGCTGCCAGCACAGCAGTCTGAAGTCGACCTGGAACTCTCAAGCTTGGTGGGGGGAGGGGCGTCTGCCATTACTGACGCTTGAGTAGGCAGTTTTCCCCTCACAGTGTAAACAAAGCTGCCAGGAAGTTCAGAGTGGGCAGAGTCCACCGCAGCGCAGCAAAGCGGCTGTAGGCCAGACTGCCTCTCTAGATTCCTCCTCTCTGGGCAGGGGATCTCTGAATGGAAGGCAGCAGCCCCAGTCAGGAGTTTATAGATAAAACTCCCATCTCCCTGGAGAGCACCCTGGGGAAGGGGCGGCTATGGGTGCAGATTCAGCAGGCTTAATCGTTCCTGCCTGCCAGCTCTGAATAGAGCAGCGGTTCTCCCAGCACAGTGCTCGAGCTCTGCTAAGGGACAGACTGCCTCCTCAAGTGACTCCCTGACCCCCATGCCTGCTGACAAGGAGACATCTCCCAGCAAGGGTCGACAGACACCTCATACGGGAGAGCTCTGGCTGGCATCTGGAGGGTCTCCCTCTGGGACAAAGCTTCCAGAGGAAGGAGAAATCTTTGCTGTTCTGAAGCCTCCACTGGTGACACCCAGGGAAACGGTCTGGAATGGACCCCCAGCAAACTCCAGCAGACCTGCAGCAGAGGGGCTTGGCTGTCAGAAGGAAGAGAAGAATCAAATAAACACAATAAGAAATAATAAACAGGAGATCACCACTGATCCTACAGAAATACAAATTACCATCAGAGAATACTATAAACACCTCTACACGAATATACTAGAAAATCTAGAAGAAATGGACAAAGTCCTGGACACATACATCCTCCCAAGACTAAACCAGGAAGAAGTCGAATCCCTCAATAGACCAATAACAAGTTCTGCAGTAATTAATAATCTCCCAACCAAAAAAAGCCCAGGACCAGATGGATTCACAGCTAAATTATACCAGAGTTACAAAGAGGAGCTGGTACCATTCCTCTGAAACTATTTCAAACAATAGAAAAACAGGGACCTCCCTAACTCATTTTATGAGGCCAGAATCATCCTGATACCAAAACTAGGCAGAGACACAACAAAAAAGAAAATTTCAGGCCAATATCCCTGATGAACATCCATGCAAAAATCCTCAATAAAATACTGGCAAACTGAATTCAGCAGCACGTCAAAAAACTTATCCACCACAATCAAGTTGGCTTCATCGCTGAGATGCAAGGCTGGTTCAACATACACAAATCAATAAATGTAATTCATCACATAAACAGAACCAATGACAAAAACCACATGATTCTCTCAATAGATGCAGGAAAGCCTTTGATAACATTTAACACCCCTTCATGCTAAAAACACTCAATAAACTAGGTATTGATGGAACATATCTCAAAATAATAAGAGCTATTTATGACAAACCCACAGCCAATATCATACTGAATGGGCAAAAGCTGCAAGCATTCCCTTTGAAAACTGGAACGAGACAAGGATGCCCTCTTGCACCACTCCTATTCAACATAGTATTGGAAGTTCTGGCCAGGGCAATCAGGCAAGAGAAAGAAATAACGGGTATTCAAATAGGAAGAGAGGAAGTCAAATTATCTCTGTTTGCAGAAGACAGGATTGTATATTTAGAAAACCCCGTTGTCTCAGCCCAAAAACTCCTTAAGCTGATAGGCAACTTCGGCAAAGTCTCCGGATACAAAATCAATGTGCAAAAATCACAAGCATTCCTATACACAAATAATAGTCAAACAGAGAGCCAAATCATGAGCAAGCTCCCATTAAAAACTGCCACAAAGAGAATAAACTACATAGGAATACAACTTACAAGGAAAGTGAAGGACCTCTTCAAGGAGAACTACAAACCACTGCTCAAGGAAATAAGAGAGAATGTAAATGGAAAAACATTCCATGCTGATGGATACAAAGAATCAATATCGTGAAAATGGCCATACTACCCAAAGTAATTTATAGATTCAATGCTATCCCCATCAAGCTACCACTGACTTTCTTCACAGAATTAGAAAAAACTACTTGAAATTTCATATGGAAACAAAAAAGAGCCTGTATACGCAAGACAATCCTAAGCAAAAAGAACATAGCTGGAGGCATCATGCTACCTATCTTCAAACTATACTACAAAGCTAGAGCAACCAAAACAGCATGGTACTGGTACCAAAACAGATATATAGACCAATGGAACAGAACAGAGGCCTCAGAAATAACACCACACATATACAACCATCTGATCTTTGACAAACCTGACAAAAGCAAGCAATGGGGAAAGGATTCCCTATTTTATAAATGGTGTTGACAAAACTGGCTAACCTTATGCAGGAAACTGAAACTGGACCCCTTCCTTACATCTTATACAAAAATTAACTCAAGATGGATTAAAGATTTAAACTTAAAACCTAACACCATAAAAACCCTGGAAGAAAACCTAAGCAATACCATTCAGGATATAGGCATGGGCAAAGACTTCATAACTAAAACACCAAAAGCAATGGCAACAAAAGCCACAATTGACAAATGAGATCTAATTAAACTAAAGAGCCTCTGCATAGTAAAAGAAACTATCATCAGAGTGAACAGGCAACCTAGAGAATGGGAGAAAATTTTTGCAATCTATCCATCTGACAAACGAGTAATATCCAGAATCTACAAAGAACTTAAACAAATATACAAGAAAAAACAAACAACCCCATCAAAAAGTGGACAAAGGACACGAACAGGGACTTTCAAAAGAAGATATTTATGTGGCCAACACACATATGAAAAGAAGCTCATCATCACTGGTCATTAGAGAAATGCAAATCAAAACCACAATGAGATACCATCTTACACCAGTTAGAATGGATATCATTAAAAAGTCGGCAAACGCAGTGGATCATGCCTGTAATCCCAGCACTTTGGGAGGCTGAGGCAGGCAGATCACGAGTTCAGGAGATGGAGACCATCCTGGCTAACATGGTGAAACCCTGTCTCTACTAAAAATACAAAAAATTAGCTGGGCGTGGTGGCGGGCGCCTGTAGTCCCAGCTACTCAGGTGGCTGAGGCAGGAGAATGGCATGAACCCGGGAGGCGGAGCTTGCAGTGAGCCCAGATCACGCCACTGCACTCCAGCCTGGGTGACAGAGCAAGACTCTGTCTCAAAAAAAAAAAAAAGTCAGGAAACAACAGATGCTGGAGAGGATGTGGAGAAATAGGAATGCTTTTACACTGTTGGTGGGAGTGTAAATTAGTTCAACCTTTGTGGAAGACAGTGTGATCCTTGATTCCTCAAGGATCTAGAACTAGAAATACCATTTGACCCAACAATCCCATTACTGTGTATATACCCAAGGGTTATAAATCATTCTACTATAAAGACACATGCACTGTTATATTTATTGCAGCACTATTCACAATAGCAAAGACTTAGAACCAACCTAAATGCCCATCAATGATAGACTGGATAAAGAAAATGTGGCACATATTCATCATGAAATACTATGCAGCCCGAAAAGGAATGAGTTCATGTCCTTTGCAGGGACATAGATGAAGCTGGAAACCACCATTCTCAGCAAACTAACACACAGGAAAAGAAAACCAAACACCGCACGTTCTCATTCATAAGTGGGAGTTGAACAATGAGAACATATGGGCATAGGGAGGGGAACATCACACACTGGGACCTGTACAGGGTTGGGTATCCCAGAACTTAAGTATAATAATAATAAAAAAAAGAAAAACAGCAGAAGAGAGAAATTAAAAAGTGGAAGAAAAAGGAAAAGTAAAAACACAAAGAAGAATTTAAAAAAAGATGAACAACAACAAGTGAAATATAGATGTGAAATGAGTGAAAGGTGGAGGTAACAAAGTTAACAAAGAGCTACAATTATATCAAGAACCATACATTTCTAAAGCTAAAGTGTAATAAACAGAGATAGACTATACATGCTGGAGTTTGAGGTTCTGAAAATATAAAGACACTGTGTTTTGTAAAAAAGAGTTATCTAATAAAATTGAACTTAGTAACTTGTAATTTGAATTTATAGAAACTTAGTAAGTTTCTTGAATACAGATTTTTACACGTTCCATTTATTTGTGGAAATCCTCCGTCCTGACAAAAATGTATTTGTTTTTGAGTATTAGTTTAATCTATTCAAAAAGTTTTGAGTTCATGTCTATAGAGCATGCTAACGTACCTCTATGAAAATATACTACAGAAATATTAGAAATCATCAGATGTAACTAAATTTAGACAGTACCGTTAAATATTAGCATTTAAGGAAACTTCTAAGATGAGGTTCTTGTTCTTTTTCTAGAAAACCATTCACTCAACATAAGATGAAGTTCTTATGTTACTACTATATTTACTTGGAATCAATTTTCCCAAAAGTGTCATAGTTGAGGAATCATGGAATTTAAAGAAGAAAAACACTCATATTTCATTATTATGTTGCTAACTAAATGTACAGAATATGCAGTTTGGGAACTTTTAAAAACGACAAATAAATGTGCGTTGTTCATTCCTTTTACTAACCCGAACAGTTACAGTTTATTTTTGGAAAAAAAAAAACACATTTTACAAAAGCAATTATCCATTTTTATTTGGTTTACATTGCACTGAAAATTTACATCATACTTTTACAAAGTTTCTTTTCATAAAAATATACTTCTTTACAAAAGTGTATGCATTAATATAAGAGGAGTAGCCAGTTGCAGAAGAAACATTGTTTAAACAATATCTTAAATGTATTAGCCTTAACATTAATGAATGAATCATTGTTATTGCAGTCATTTGAATAAACAAGAATAAATAACTGATGGCATAAAATTTAAAACTGCATCCTGCCAGTAGAGTACCATGTTGAGAAAATTGTATGAATTTCCAAAACAATGTATCTCAAAGTGGTTTACAAGAAATTCATTAAATGTTGTAGAGATAGATCCAAGCAGCGCTCCAGGTGCAAGGGTTTCTCTGAGGCACTCTGTCTCATGATACAAAAAGTCAAGACTGTTCACAGAGTTATCCATATTTGAAAGGGACAACAACAAAGAGTTAACACTGGGTACATGATCATATTCAATGAAGTAAAACAACTATAAAAGGAAGACAATGACCTATTAAATAAAAATGCTGGCATTACTGTATGATACAGTTTAAATGAGCCACCAATAACTTACAAATACATATCTTAATTTGACAATGAAAGAAACCTCTTGTATCTGAAACTTGGTGTTTAACAATAAAGGTACAGAAATTTAAAAATATATAAAAATATGATAAGCCCACAATTTTAGGCAATAAATTTATATTGGTGATTTAAAATAATAATTTTTTTCAGTCATTATGTTTAGTGGCTAGACCAAAATATTTTTCTAATCCATTGTTAAATGAAAATTAAAAGTGTCAAAATAACGTTAAATTTGAAGACTCAGCTGGAAGGAAATGTAGATATAAATAGAGTAGATTATTAGGACATTTTATTTGGTCTATCAAAAATATTGTAAAATAAAGGATGGTAAGTTTGGTGTCTCAGATAACTGCAAAATAATAATTTTTCTAGATAATTTCTGCCAGCCAAATGGTTTTTGGGTGAGGAAACATACTGAAGCTACTATCACATTTGGGATTAAAAAATAATAAAAATAAATAGGAAAAAACCATATTGAAGCAAGGAGTTAAACACTACCCCATAGCTCACTGAATAATACTGGTTACTCCACAATGGGGGAATCGGGAGGGTAGCACAATGAACTTGCCCTTTGCAGAAACTATGACAACCAGTCTAAAAGAAGAAGAGCAATATGATGCTAAAGAAATAGAAAGATTCAAATTGGAATGGGCAGCCTTATGTCTTCCGAGGCATAAACTAGCTCATAAACATTTAAAGTCATAACTCAATCTTAAATAAAGAAAACAATGCCTCATTTAACAAGAATGAATGGCAGATAGAGTGGTATGAAAGACAGATTTGTTGGCGTGATGTAGCTCAGGACAGTTAAAGAGAAGTCAGTGATCTATTGACTCTTGTAAGTATAGCTCTTATTTCTACCCTATATCTTTTTTTTTAAACCCAGTCCCTCTAATATAGTTTATAAAGCACAGAAATACTGATAGTGGATGCTCCTCCAATATATGCAAATAAGTTTATGTTTTAGAATAATCTCCTTTTTAAAAAAAGCAAATAAACTGTGAGTAAGCACTCTCAGAGTGCAGCCAAATTTCTGTAAAACTCTCCATGGTAAACATGAAGAATTATGGTCCAGTTTATGAAAAAACACTCTTCTGTATCATTCCTCAGGAAAAGGTGACCCAGCAAGTCCTGAAAAGTGTGCTTTAATTTGTTTAGCAGTGAACTAAATGTGCACTGTTTTGTGTGTCGATTTCCAAGCTTCTGAAGAAGGCAAAGGTTGCCTTGTTATACCATTGTGCAAACCGTGTTCAAGTTGGGATCAAATCGTACTGCCTTCCCTTCCACTGACTTTGCATTGGTGTCATACATGGGATTTTCAAAAGCTGCTTGGCCATTGTTATTTTCATGAACTGAACATCCTGTATACTGTGTTTTAGGTGCAGTCCTGTTGATGAGAACATTGATTAGCTATGTGTTAACTTTCTTCCAGAAACAGCAGACTACAGCTCAAACATAATGTACATCGTTAGCAGATAATGTAACTTAAAAATATTAATTGAGACATCATAAACACATTAAGTCAACTTGAACAATTTCCTTGTTACTTTAAAAACCTGAGTGACTTTTAATTTTACATATATTACTTATTTATGTACAGCATCAATATTAGTAACATAAATATAAATAAATGATATGATGGCTATAATAAATTTTCTTATGAAATTAGAAATTATTATGACTTATTTATAGTATAAATAATAATGATGATGGATTTAAGTCTCATCACTATTTATTTGTTCACCAAATATTTACTGAACATCTATTATGCGCCAGTCATGATTCTAGGCATTGGGTATATCATTTTTTTAAAAAAAGACTAGTCTTTACTTTCAGGGAGTTCACATTGTAGTGATAGAAAACAAGAATAAATTAAAATAAATAAAACCAAAAATAGTAGGTAATGAGAATTGTTATGATGAAAAGGGAAATGGTTAATATGAAAAGTAACTGGAAGCCACTTTAGGAGAGGTAATAGAACAAAGCATCCTTTAGGAGGTAACATTTAATCTGAAACCTGAATTATAAGTCGGTTCCGCACAAAAAGAGAAGGAGATTCCCTGAAGAGTACACAATTAATGCTGAGGCCTAATTTGGAAAGGTACTTTGGAGTATCCCAAAACATGAATGCTCAATTTTATTTTTTAAATGGTATACATTAAAGCATGCAAATTCAAAAATTCAAAGAAGAAATGGCTACTCTCATACTCAAGTCATGAAAATAGTTTCTAAAGGATTACTAACAATTAGTTAACCAGACACATGAATTCTGGGTTGGCTGGTAGAGGATGCTGGTCTTGAAATTCTGATTCATTTCTTTATTTCTTCCACCTTTGACTAATGCTAATCTAGTTTATCTTTCCCACAAAGCATGTATAACTTGCTCACATTTGTAATGGAAAAAAGGCAGACTTGCTGCTATCTGTTTCTGGGGCCTAATTCCTAAAAGGGATATATCTTAAAATAAATTTGTTTCTCAACTCTGTTGTTTATACTGAACAATCGAATTTCAACTATTAATTTTATTATAATTTGTAACTGCCATTATATTATTTTACTATCACTAATGCATTTTTCTGAATTTATCTATATTTCAAAAATATTAGGTGATTTCTACGACAATAATTGTAAAAGAAACTACCTTAGGTTTATTGGGAGAAAGCTAATAACTTGCTCTTACTAAGTGTGTCTAATACTATAACTACTGGATCATATTTTTTTTCCAAACTAGATCTAAAATAAAAACCAAAGCAACATCATTGCCTTCTAATTAGGTAATAATCATGAAGATACAAAATAATTGCCCCTTCTTAATATTCAACAACTTGAAGGAAAATATTACCAAGTTTTAAAAATTCACACCATGAATAAAATTTAACTCAAAATGAATCAAAGCCCTAAACACAAGAGCTAAATTCATAAAACTCTTAGGAAAAACACATGGCCTTGAATTTGGCAATGGTTTCTTGGATTTGACATCAAAAGTACAAGTAAGAGGAAAAAAAATAAATTTAACTTCATCAAATGGAAAACTTTTGTACATCAAAGAACACTCTCAAGACAGTGAAAATACAACCCACGGAAAGGGAGAAAATATTTGCAAAACATGTATCTAATAAGGGCCTAGTGTCTAAAATATATAGAGAACTCTTACAACCAAATAAGACAAACAACCTAATTTAGATATGAACAAAGTATTTGAATAGGCATTTCAACAAAAATGGACAAAGGGCCAACAAGCACATAAAAGGATGCTCAACATCACCTATAATTATGAAAATGGAAATCAAAACCACAGTGAGATACAGCTTCACATGCACTAGGATGGCTTTAATAAAAAACAAAAGACAAAGCCCCCCAAACCTGGAAAATAACAAGTGTTGGTTAGGCTTTAGACAAAGCAGAACCTTTATCCATTGCCGATAGGAATGGAAAATGCTGCCACTGCTGTACAGAACACCTTGATGGTTACTCAGTAAATTCAACATAGAATTGCCACATATTCCAGTAATTTCATTCCTGGGTACATACTGAAAAGAACTGAAAATGAGTGTTCAAACAAAAACTTATACACAAATGTGTACAGTAGCACTATTCACAGTAGTCAAAAGGTAGAAACAACTCAAATGTCCATCAATTGATGAATGGACACATTCATCCATACAATGGAATATTATTTAGCCATATAAGAGAATGCAATACTGATGCATGCTATAACATGGATAAAATTTGAAAACATTTTGCTAAGTTTAAGAAGCCAGATACAAAATGTCACATATTGTATGATTCCATTTATGTAAAATATATGCAGAATAAGCAAACAGATTTGTAGTTACCTGCAGCTGGATGAGGGGAGTGAGGAGTGACAACTTAATAAGTACAGTTTCCGTTTGGCATTTTGGGGGTTCCAAAATATTTTGGAAATATACAGTAGTGATGGTTGTATGGCACTCTGAATGTACTAAATGCCACTGAATCGTAGTCTTTAAAATGGTTAAAATGGTAAGGTTTATATCATATCTATTTTACCACAATTTTTAAAAAGTTGACTTAGGTTGTCCTATAAATAAATTTAGTGATGATTATTCTTTATCTATTAATAAAATCTGATATTGACTAGACCTAAGTAGCTGGTAATTCACACTCAGTACACATTTATATAATATTAAATAAATCATTCTTAGATGTTGCAGATTGACCCCAAATGAAAATATCAATTTTGCGGTGGCTCACGCCTGTAATCCCAGCACTTTGGGAGGCTGAGGCGGGCGGATCACAAGGTCAGGAGATCGAGACCATCCTGGCTAACACGGTGAAACCCCGTCTCTACTAAAAATACAAAAAATTAGACGGGCATGATGGTGGGTACCTGTAGTCCCATCTACTTGGGAGGCTGAGGCAGGAGAATGGCGTGAACCCGGGAGGCAGATGTTACAGTGAGCCGAGATTGTGCCACTGCATTCCATCCTGAGCGACAGAGCAAGACTCCGTCTCAAAAAATATATATATATATATCAATTTTGGAGGAAAGGCATTTAGGTTATAGTCATTTAATTATCTGGCTACCCACATATTTTTTCTTGATAAGGGATTGTCCCAAATAGTGGGATATAGTAAAGCACTCACCAGGATTTGTAATGGACTGAGAGAACAGGATCTACTAATAATATGTACAGCTATATATTAGATCTATCACAAATATATTAATTGCAAGTCATCAAAAAGCAACAGAAGATGAATGAGAAGATTAGAGGATTTTGCCATCTGTCTGCCTGGGTAAAATCAGTTAGTATTTTTATGTGAACTAAGAGGTTTGGACACAAGCTCCTTCTTAGTTTTCTAAACATATCTGGCAGCAGATATTACCTCTCCAATTTAAACTTTAACCTAGATTTTCTATCTCTAAAGTCTCATTATAGATAATGTAGAAATAACTTTTACAATTAGGTCCATGACAGGAAATTGACAGGCAAAAGAAAGGTTAAACTGAATGCTTGTGCAGTTTAACACAGCACTTTTGTTATGTTGTATGTAATGTTGCAGGGGTGGTTAGGGGAAATAAGTTTTTCAGTGTCTATGACAATAGTTAGCACACAGACATTTCAACAACTCAGAAGAAAATTTGAAATTAAGATTTGAGCTAGAGCAGTAGAAATAACATGAAAAACAGATTTGGGAAACATTTTGTAGTTAAAAATCAATGAGCTTACCTTTGTTTATAAAGATAAAATCCAAATCCTGCAAATATAAGTGCAAAAAAAGGCACAAGAATAGCAATGGCCACAGAACTACTATTTGTACCATGAGGTTGATTTGAAGAATTTGAACCTTCTGACATATTCAGTCCTACAAAATAAAAAATAAATTATAAATACACAACTCTTTTATCATAATTAATTTCTACTTTCATGAATCAATTAATTTCTTCTATTCTCAAGATATCTACCTGGAAATCACATAGTAAACAAAAATAATTCATGAAACTCCTTCAACTCATTTCACATATGTTTGCACAGTGCCTCTTAGAAGATATTTTTCCAGGAAAGGGTACAGACAAAAAAATAGGCAGAGCCCTGAACTAAGGAGTTTATACAATAGTGGGAAGACATATGGAGTATATAATAAGTGTATATATCAAGCATGAATAAATGGTCATGTGCTTTAGAAAGGAAAGGAGTAATTCTGGAGGATATACAACATAGGCTTGGCTTGAAAAATCATCATGAGGCTAGAAATGGGAAGGTAAGTGGCTTAGGTAGTGGATGTGACAAGCACTGACATGAAATAGGAGTGGGAGGTTAAAAGAATAAACTATGGCTAGACTCTAAAAGGGAATAAATATCATTCTGACGAACTCAAACTTTTTTTTTTCTTTTTCTTTTCTTTTTTTCTTTTTTCTTGAGACAGGGTCTCACCTTGTCACCCAGGCTGCAGTGCAGTGGAGTGGTCGTGGCTGACTGCAGCCTCCACCTCCCCGGCTCAAGCGATCTTCCTGCCTCAGCCTCCCAAGTAGCTGGGACTGCAGGCACATGCAACCACACCTGGCTAACTTTTGTATTTTTTGTGGAGACAGGGTTTCACCATGTTACCCATGATGGTCTTGAACTCCTGAACTCAAGTGATCCACATGCCTCAGCTTCCCAAAGTGCTGGGATTACAGGCATGAGTGATGGCACCCAGCCAGAGTTACTATCCACCTCAGTGAGGAACAACTGAAGGTGTTTAGAAATAAAAGACCCAGTGATATGACATGAGATTTAGAACACAGCTGTAGTAGGATGGACTTCAGGGAATACAGACTGGAATCAGGTGTAGTTAGAAGATTGTAGTGACAGACAAGATTAAAAAAAAAAAGGAATTAAAATTTAAACTAGAGAAATAGGAAGTGCATGGGACAATAGATTTGAGGAAGATTTCATAATGAAAATTAGCAGAACTTGTTTATGTGGATGTAAGAGGCAAGAAGACACAGGATTACAAGTATTCTACTTGAAGCTCAGTAAATGCCGATGGCATTCGCAGAGTTAGGAAATAAGAAAAGCCAAGTTTGTCGACACATTTGCACAGGAATGAGGGAAAAGGAAATACCAGTTCTTTCTTAAAAGGAAATAGTTCCTTTTTTGTGGGTTCTGCTTCAGACTTGTAGTGTTTGAGACACTTTGGAGAATATTACATGAAAATATTCAGCACTAAATTATACAACTGTGTAAATGCACTATGTTAATGAGTGTTTTTACCTGTTTTTAAGACAAACACAGGTAGGATGTGATGTAAATGGCATCTTATTAGTTTTCATGTAGAGAAAGCTAATTTCTCCTTTTGACAAACAGTTACATTTAACTAAACCTCATCTTTGTCCAGGTTAAAGAAAATTAGTATCTTATTTTTTACCTTATTTTTCCTGTGACTTAGTACAGCTATGTAAAAGTTCAAAATTTTTTAAAAAGTTCATTTTTGGCTGGGCATGGTGGCTCACACTTGTAATCCCAGCACTTGGGGAGGCCAAGGCGGGCGGATCACCTGAGGTCAGGAGTTCGGGACCCACCTGGCCAACATGGTGAAGCCCTGTCTCTACTAAAAATACATAGCCAGGCATGGTAGCTAATTCAAGCTACCATGGTAGTGTGCATGGTGGTCTGTAATCCTAGCTACTCGGGAGGCTGAGACAGGAGAATCCCTTGAACCTGGGAGGAGGAGTTTGCAGTGAGCCAAGACTGTGCCATTGCACTCCAGCCTGGGTGACAAGAGCATGACTCTGTCTCAAAAAAGAAAAAAAAAAAGTTCATTTCTTAAAAGATAAATGTCAAATAATAATTTTTAGAGCCTGAATTTATTCTTTGTGTATCCCTGTCACAGTATAATAATGGGAGACAGTGGATCATAGGAGAATTATACACCAAAAGCTATGTGTATAAACACATTCTTGCCAGACCATTAAAGGTTTATATACATATAGAAGAGTTGGAAATAAAAATGACAAAATTCTTTGCTTCCCACTGCAGAAAATTTACATATTTGAAGAGAACCAAGTCCCCAAAAGGGGCCCATTCCTCAAAGTTATTTTCTCTTTCCAGACTCTATGAGTTTCTCAGAGTGTCACTACATTTTCAGAAGAATGAAAACTGCGACAATATTCAAACTGAAGAAAAGTAGTACAGTTCTCATGAGATACAATAAAATAATTTACAGTTTAATATTTTCTTTTTTATCTATACCACTTTTTCTCCTTTTTATGTGCTTAAAGGCAAGCCAGTTTGTCATATTTATTAGAAATACCATGAAAATCTAAACACTGTACAGAGTTGGTACATAAAGATCCAGTATTTTGAAGAATGTGATTATTTAAAAGGGCTATCAAAGGTATCAATGCATAGTCCTGGTAGTACAGAATTTACAATGCAGTAAGTGTACCTAATGTACAGAATCCACAGTCTTTTTTTTATGATGTCTGGGATAATAACAGAAGTTCATGAAAATCAAAACGAATACATTACCCAGTCTTTGTAGGCCAAATTGTCCATAATCTTTGCCTTGAATAAATCCTTGAAATACATAAGTAGCTCCATCAGGCTCAGCAGAAACCTAAAAATATTTAAAGAACCAAAATATACTTGAATACTGGCCATAGCTATATTTTCCCAGCCTTAATAAATACACAATTTTATTCTGAAAGAAATATTATCACAAGTTCCTTTCTTCTATATTTTTCTCCTTTGCAAAACATAGCACATTGTGAAAATTTTCCATCATTAAAAGCAAAAGTAAATTTTCTAATTTGAAATAATTATGATATACAAAAAAGAGATCGGTTATTAATGTATGATATAGACATCTACTGTCAATAAAAAGCAATTCATGAGGAAATACAGTGATCAATTAAAAATTAAAACATAAAAATACTGTACTTAGTAAATTCTATTACTGTTCCACATCCCCGCTCTCCCAACCTTCATGAGAAGAGTTTACTCCCTATCTCATTTAGTTAGGCTTGGTCCTCTGACTTGCTTGGGCCTATGGAGTGTGGGGATTGGGATTGACAATAGTTAAGTTGCAAGCCTAGGCCTTAAGAGCCATACTTCCCATCACACCAAGTGGAAGAAGCCAGCCACAAAAGGCCACATACTATATGATTCCATTCATATGAAAGTCAGAACAGGGAAATCTATACAGACAGAAACTAGGTTAGTGGTTACTCAGAGCTGATTTGAGAATGTAAGGCAGGGGTTGATAGCTAAAGGCTGTGGAGTCTCTTTACAACATGAAGAAAGTATTGCAGTCTGGGTGAGGTGGCTCATGCCTGTAATTCCAACACTTTGGAAGGCCAAGGAGGGCAAATCACTTGAGGTCAGGAATTTGAGACCAGCCTAGCCAACATGGTGAAACCCCCGTCTCCACTAAAATTACAAAAATTAGCCAGGGTGGTGGTGTGTAGCTGTAATCCCAGCTACTCAGGAGGCTGAGGCAGGAGAATCGCTTGAACCTGGGAGGCAGAGGTTGTAGTGAGCCGAGATCATGCCACTGCACTCCAGCCTGGGCAACAGAGTGAGACTCTGCTCAAAAAAAAGAAAGTATTTTATAGTCAGCTATGATAAGGGTTATATATATGTGTACATATATTAAAAACCACTGAATTGGACATTTTTAAATGCGTGAATTGTAGGATACGTGACTTATATCTACATTGAGCTGCAAGAAAAAGGCATAGGTCAATGGATTTGAGCTTATTTGAGAATCACAGCTTATTTCAGAACCACTTGCCCCTCTGAGAGTTTTGGACTTCTGACAAGAGAAGTACATGCTGTAGGCAGCAAGTGCCCTTTCAGACTCTGCCCCAAAATGAGATGATGAGACGTGAAGACCTGGACTTAATACCACAGCCTCAAGTAGTGCCTCCACAGCTAACCCATTACAAATGAAAAATAACTAAATACTTATTATTGTTTGACCCAGAGGCTTCATGGCTATGTCTAATGTTGCCAATGCTAAATACTACATGCATCTTACATTTGTATACAATATTATATTTAAAAAATATTTTATATGCATAATGTAATTTGATCTTATAAGTAAAATAGGAAATGTTACATTTCAGCAATTCCTACTACTAAGTAGTAAAGTGATATATCCTGAAGTTTGTGTTAATTAATGGCAATTAGTTACCTAAGTCATGAACATTATTATAAAAGTTGTAAGAATCTTGAATCCTCACTCTAAAAAGCAAAGGATACCAAACCACCCATGCAAGTCTGACATTTCACAACAAGTGATTTATTCTTTATTATCAGACATTATACTCTGGGTATGGCCACCCTAAAAACTAAAGTACTTCTAAGAAGAAGCTCAAACTCCATCATTTTAATGAATCAATTCACTTTGTTTCCTACATAAAATAATACAATTAAACAATCTGAGTGCATTGAAGATTTGACTCAGTTCCCAACTCCATGAATACAGAATGCAGAAATAGGATAAACACTTTTTTTCCTCAGGAACCAAACTTATTGAAGCCTACTAGATAGTAGGCTTCTTGAACTTATTGAAGGTTTATTGAAACTTATCGAAGGCTACTACACAGCAGCCTATGACCCACTACAGTATCTTCTTTCCCATTAAGTTTTCCTTATGAAAAAAGGCTTGGTACTTGAGAGGATACAGTCAGATCTCTCATGCTGACTCTTCAGCAAAGACTCCTGGCCCTTGTGTTTTCCACTGTCAGTCTTAAAACTCCACTCACATAAATCACTTAACAGGAGTGACTCCATGGTGAAGCTACAGTAACTATCTCCCCACAGGAAGCAGCTCACATAAGTTCCTTTTCATGGACTTTATATATAAAATAGTCCATGAAATAATATTCATGCTTCAATATAATGGGAGTATTTAATTTTCTGATGTACTTTGTAAATATGTTGCATATTCCTTAAGTAGTAGTGGTTCCAAAGATTGAATTATATTTTATCCAGATTTATTTTTCACAGTGCTTATTGTAGATGGAATATATTTGATGAAATCAGTGAAAAACTAAATGCAGATCAGCACTCATACACACATACACACACCCACTTCCACCCATACCCTCCCCCACACACACATACACCCCACCACCACACAGACACACACACGACAAAAGTAAGCAAAACACATCAGAATCCAGTATTCCTAGGCTTGTACTTTAGAATACTAAATATTTATATTTACTAATATATATGGATGTGTATGTATTCATAATTAGCTAAATTTAGAAAACTCTCCTTTCCTGGACAAGCTACAAATTTATCATTAAAATCAGCAGCAGATGTTAAAATAACCATACTTACAAAGCCATCCATTGCCCAATTTTCTTCCTTCATTTTCTTCACAGAAGCATGAGCAGGTACTTTAATAAGATATATACGTAACATTAGGCGAGCTTCCTGGCTTTTATATACCCCTGTAAAATGCAAGGACATTTTAGTCTACTTAACTTTGTAAATAGTTATACTTCATTTTATTATCTATCATTCCTTAAATAGATTATGTAAGATATGTAATAAAAAAAAGAAATAAAACAAGGGCAAGTCAAGGATGGCTTAACCTATAATGCTCTTTGCAAATCCTGTAATATACATTGATTTATCTGTCTTCTGAAATCCTCAACTTATTTCTTAGTTGTGGGGTTTAAATTACCTATGCTATTGCAATTAAGCACTAGTGTTCTTAATAACATCATTCCATGATATTGAAAACAAAATGATTTCTTCCCACAATCAGATTCTAAAATTTTCAAGCATACAAATCCAGTGTTAAAATTCCTGATATTTTCCTTAATAACAAATTAGGTGCCAACTCAGTGAAAAACAGTATTCTAGGTGCTGCTTGAGCCACAAAGATGAATATATATTGCTCCTGTTTTTAATAATTTCCAACAAAGTAGGAGGTATAAGTAAGGTACACAGCTAAATCAAACACATGAGAGAATGTGATAAATTAAAAGCCAGAGAGAGATCATTTCACACTGGAATGATCAAGGAATAGTTATCAAGGAAAAGCACTGGAGGGCCAAGCATGGTGGCTCATACCTGTAATCCCAGCACTTTGGGAAGCCAAGGCGGACAGATGGCCTGAATCCAAAAGTATGAGCTTAGGAGTTCCAGACCAGCCTAAGCAACATGGCAAAACCCCATCTTTACAAAAAATACTTTAAAAAATTAGCCAGCCATGGTGGCACGCACCTGTAGTCCCAGCTGCTCAGGAGGCTGAGGTGGGAGGATGGCTTGAGCCCAGGAGCCGGAGGTTGCAGTGAGCCGAGATAGCACCACTGCACTCCAGACTGGGTGACAGAGCAAGACTCTGCCTCAAAAAACAAACAAACAAACAAACAAACAAAAACAAAACAACAACAACAAAAAAAAAACAGCATTTGAACTGGTTCTTAAAAATAAAGTAGGATTTTTAGTTTGGGAAGGTAAATACAAGCAATGACATAAGGAAGAGAAGCAAAAATATATACAATGATTTTTACATGGTAAGTGTTCTAAGGGTAGCAGTAAGCTGGAGTGAAAAAATTGTTTAGGGAAATAACAGAAAATAGGATCTAAGAAAAAATCTGATTAACCGTTGTTTAAAACTTGACTGTATTCATTCATTCTAACTTAATTGTTCACCTATGTAATAGGGCACCATAATACGCAGGAAATGAAAAGATAATGAGACATAGGTGCTAAGGTAAATTATAATCAATAGGAGGAAGATATAATAGTAATCGATAATAATATTGCTGAAAAATTGCTACAATTGGTTTATATGGAGACAGTAAGTGAAAGCAAATTAATCTAATTCTTTGTCTTTCCATATATATAGAAAACTCTTGAGTTTATCTAGATTAGAATAAGTATACATTTATTTTAGGCTCTTTTATAGAAAATAAAGAAAAACTTTGTTAACACATCAAAGTTAAATAAAGCATTAGTCACAATTTAAATGTATTTGTCTCATTCATTTAAAGCTTCTTTCGATTAATATAAGGTAATTATATGTATTTTTAAAATTATACTACATATTAACTTCTAATATTTTTACTTTGTGTTTAGCGGAGGATCATTCAATAATAAGAATGACACTCAAAATTCATTCTAAAATTTATAAAATCAATGAATATAATTTTATTTTCCATTTTTTACAGCACAAATTATTTCATTATTAATATTTGTATGGGTTATATCTACACAGACAAGAATTTTACAGTTTATATTTCATATTTGCAATATCAAATATCATAGTGCCTCATTTTAAAAAATGAGAGCAATTATGATTCAAATGCATTAATTTGAAAATATTTATTGAGGCCTATTTTGTTTCAGATGTTCTGCTAGCCTTTGGGAATACAATATTAAGTTGGAAGGCAAAGAGCTTTCTTAGAATTTATTTTATATTGTTAGAATATAGACACATAATGAATAATAAATATAACAAATATAATTTCAAATATTGTAAAGAAAAAAACAGGGTAAGGCTGCCTAAAACTAAGAATATGTCTGACAGCATTTGTAATACAAAGGTTCCTTTAGGTCAGGTCATTGGGAGTATTGCTTGAGGAGGTGACTTGTGAGAGAATATCTGAGTGTTAGGAAAACCAGTGCAATCAAAGATAATGAGAGATGTGTGTACTGGACACAGAAAACAGAAACTTAAGAAGATTGACCAGGTTTTGGTTCCCTTATGCCTATTTAAACAAGTGTAGCTCTATCTTTATTTGTCTTAAATATTGGATGTCCATCTATAAACATGGTCATTTGAAGAAATAGTTTTGTGGCCACAGAATAGTTGAGAAATCTATGATTTGGTCTCCGTGGTTTTATGAGAATAGAGAAAGATTTAGTTGTATTCATACCTAAATTAAATGTTATGATCTAATATATGACATCTAATTCTAGCTACCAAAAATTATTTAAATAACTTATTTTAAAACTAGTTTTATATTTCTGTAGTAATATTCATTCATCAATCCAAAAACCAGAAAACCTTGGTTCTGAGTGAATATGAATGTCATCAAAAGCAAATGTATCAAAATAAACATTTCACCATATAAAAAGTATTACTAAAAATGATGAAATCATAATAGAAATAAAGTCATGAAGGTATATTTCGCTGCTGTTTTTATTGCGATACCTGAAAGTAGCAGCTCCATGTTGCTATTGCTCAGTGTTGCGTTAACTCTCCCAGTGGAAGCATTGAAACTAGTAACTGTCAAGGTCATGGGTTGTTTCCTTCCTTTGAAATTGTAAGAGCCTTTCCATATATAATTTTGGGCAAATACATCATCAGGAACTGTGAATAGATTAAATATACTACACATTAATTTTACAATGCCATATAAATATAAGCATTAAATAGAGTATTAGTTTATTGAATAATGTTGTATTGCTAAATACACAATAATGTTGAATGTGTGTTATAAAATTAATTATTCATACAAAAATGTTTCCATTTTTAAGAATAAATCCACATTGTAATAATCTAGATTTGTTCATATGTTATCGAGAAGAGAGAAATAGAAAACACCAGTTAAAGATATTAGGTTTATTTTTAGAACCCAGGTAAATATAAACTTCACTTATCTTTGGTCTTTTATGCAATATATTTCTTTCTGAAGGAAAATAAAATGATTTCACAGCACCATGGCAGTAAAACTATACCCAAGTCCCAAGAGGCCTGCTTTTTTTCCAGCAGTGGGAATAGATTTTTAAGAGGAATAGCAAAGAGCAAGGTCCTGCAAAATTATCATGAGACAGTGCTTCTGTGTTCCCCCTTACAGAATACTGAGTTTAGTTCTTCTAATAACAGATGCTCCTGAAGAAGAACAGGGCTGCACCATATTGACAGCTTTGAGGTATACAGGTATTTTTAGAAATTGTCACTAGTATTGTTGGACTCTCAAGGATGAGAGATGAATTGTGGTAGAATCAAAGAACATTCTAAAGCTTATAAAATTTTCATCTAAAGAAAAAACACTATTTTAGATACTAGCCAAAAAGACTTATTGTATTTATATAAATTATTTATGTAATTTAAAGTTATATAAATTGGTTATGTCAAAGTCTACACAGCTCCTGGGCAGCAGCTGAGAGACGCTGAGGTATAGGATTAATCCTATACCTCACAGCACAGCACATCCCTAGAAATCAGCTATTCAAGGTACCCAACCCTCTTTGGATGAATGACTGAATGAAGTGCATTTAGGAAAAAGTCCTTTTTTTAATTTGTCTAACAAGTTATTGATGATTTTTCATCTGATATATGCATGTATCACACTTCTTACAAGTCAGATCACAGGGATTGCCATTACAAGCTGTGTATTCCCTGAACTCTATTAAACCAAGAAAGCAAAACCACTGTGGCAGATCAGCATAAAAATACCCTAAGAGTTGAGTTTTTACTGAATATTTCAGTAACAACGAAAATTTCTATTTCCATGATAATTTATAAGCAATATAGCTCCTTACTTTGATACCACTGCCAACTTCCATTCTTATCACTTTGGAGTAATGTAATCACTGTGTCTCATTCATGATTTTAAATGAAATACTGCTGAATGTTTTCTCATATAACATGCTATTTGCCATATAATTTTTATAAATAATTTTACTAAAATTTAGAGTTTGTTAAGAATTTTTAAAAATTATAAATTTTTAAATTTATAATTTAAAAATTATAAATTTTTAAATTTATAATTTAAAAATTATAAATTTTTAAATTTATAATTTAAAAATTATAAATTTTTAAATTTATAATTTAAAAATTATAAGTGTTGAATTTGATCAAATACTTTCTTTGCAAATATTGCAATTATCATAATTTTTTGCACTTTAATCTCTTAATGTGATACATTACTTTTAAGGATTATTTAAAACTAAAATATCCCTGCATAGCTATGAAGAATCCAAATTGGTTCTGATGGGTGTTAAAGCAAACTAAATATGGCCTGAGAAGGACTCCATAGTTCTATATTTGAGTCCTTGTAATGAACTTCAATCTAACTTAATAGGTAGACAAGATTGAAAACCTAATTTAGGAGTATGCACCTGTAACAATAGCTGAGCCTTGGCCAATCCCAGCAGCTGTACTTCTACTACTCGTACACTGCTGAGTGTTCAAAATGTGTTCAAATAAGGCAAACACAGAACTGTAACCAATCTAGTTGTTTCTGTCTCTCCCTTCTGATTTCTGTACGTCACTTCCCTTTCTTTGTGTATAAATTTGTTCTGGCCACGAGGCATCCCTGGAGTCTCTCTGAATCTGCTGTGATTCTGGGGTCTGCTTGATTCACAAATTGTTCATTGTTCAATTAAACTCCTTTAAATTTAATTCAGCTGAAGTTTTCCTTTTCGCATGGGTTATCTTTACTACAATGTTGAATTTGATTTGCTAAGGTTTTATGTAAGATTTTCTCATTTATAATCCTGAGTCAAACGGGCCTGAAATTTTTCTCCCTTTATAATATCTTTATCCGAGTTATTAGAGCTATGTTGAGCCTAGAGAATGAATTTTATTGTCCAGAAGAGTTTTTATAAAACTTGAAAGATCCATTCTGTTCCTTTAAAATGTGGTGGAACTTACCAGTAGGGCCACATAGACCTCATTTTCTTTGTGGAAATAATTTTAACCAGTTCTTTATTTGCTATAAAATTATTCACATTTTCTTTTATTAGTTAGTTCTAGTAAGATGTAGTGTTCTAGTAATTTGTCTGCTTTGTGTAAATGTTTTTAAATGTTGATAATTATTGATAGTTTTCCCTTAACATATTTTGAATTTCATTAATCTACTCTCTATGTAGTTATGCTCACATTTTCTTTGTTATGTTATTTTTACCAGAAGTTTTTCTACTTTGTTTCTGAAAAGAATGACATTTGGTTCTGTTGAGATTCTTCCACTGTTTTGGGCGGTTGCCTGTTTTTATTATTACATTGATTTCTGCCCTGCTACTCTGTTACAGTCTTAATATTCTCTTAATAGGGACACAACTAATTAATTCTGAGGCTTTTCTTTTCAATAATGTAAGGATTTAAGGCTACAAATTTCCCTCTTAACTTTCCTTTTCTTATAGCCCTCAAGCTTTGATATTTCAATTTTTCAAAATAACTACATTCTAATATATTTCTGTGTTGATGTCTTCTTTAATTCATGAGTTATTTATTATTACTAATTTTGCTCTGAATTTCCAAACATACAGGAATGTTTTAAATTACATATTTTCTTATTGAAATTTAATCACATCCTAGTCAGATATGAGCTATGAAGACTAACTTTGCGTTTTAAAATTTGTTTAATTTAATTTATTATTTAATATATGAGCAATTTTTTTACAGATTTGATGTGCTGGAGCTATTATTCAGAGTTTCCACCTGGTCCCAAATCAAGCATTTCCCTTGGAAAATTTGGGGCATTGATGGACAATTATGGTTTTCTGACTCCATTGCAAACAAACTCTGCCTTACTTTTATGTATTCTTTGATTGCCTCAATGGCATTCAGCATGTTTTCGACAAGTGTTGAATGTATCAGTATAAGTCACAGAGCTTGGTGGTCCCTCCACTTTTATAGCATGTACATGGAGCACTTCTAAACCTCACTAAAATTAGATCCTAATGTAGTTCTTGGCCCAATACAACTGAGAGAAATCTGTTTCCAAGGTGAAGATCAGATATTATGCTCTTATTGGCAGCTTTTAAATAGTATCACATAAACAAAATACTAATACTGAATAAGCATGATATGGTTTGGCTCTGTGTCCCCACCCAAATCTCAACTTGAATTGTACTCCCATAATTCCCACATGTTGTAGGAGGAATCTGGTGGGAGGTAATTGAATCATGGATACTGTTCTCTTGGTAGTAAATAAGTCTCACAAGATCTGGTTGTTTTATCAGGGGCTTCTGCTTTTGCATCTTCCTCATTATCTCTTTGCCCGCTCCCATCCATGTAAGACAGGACTTGCTCCTACTTGCCTTCCTCCATGATAGTGAGGCTTCCCCAGCCATGTGGAACTGTAAGTCCACTTAAACCTCTTTCTTTTTAAATTGCCTAGTCTTGGGTATATCTTTATCAGGAGTGTGAAAACAAACTAATACAAAGCAACTCATTATTGAGCCCTTACTATGGGCTACGCACTCTGCACTTCATTTGCATGAAGCTTATTATATAATTATTTAATTATTATTTCTTTTGGATAGAAAAAGATATGGAGACTCAGATATATAAAATAATTTTTCCAAGGTCACAAGTCAGAGAGTATATAAAATGAGATACATCAAGGTTGTAGGGCTTTAAAGTTTATGTTTTTATTGATTGTGCTAGGTTTTCTAATTTGCTTTTTAAATCAAATAATTGAAAATAAACTAGTCAATTTCTAGAAGTTACTGATCTTTATTCTCAAACCAAGTGTATTTGGATCCTTTTAAAAACATATACATTTAAAAATGTTAAATAAGACCTCATTTTTATTTTAATACTTTAAATAACAGTATTGCCATTATGCTATAGTCATTTACAGATACTCTTCAAGGGAAATTTTAATATTTTTAGCAGACGGAACTATGAACAATACTTTTGGAATACTAACATGTCACTGTATTACATTGCTTTAAATTCAACATCTTGTGAATTATCAAATTCAAGACAGTCATAGTTTTTTATACTTAAATATATTTTTTAAATACACAGCTACTATGCCAAGAAAACAGTAGACCATTTTTAGAAATAATGAACTCTAGAAAAACAAATGACATTACTAACCACTTAGCTTTGGGCTGGGTGTTCCCAGTGCAGGTCTAGGATCTTTCACCAATATTTTAGAACCAGCTATGAAAAGAAATAAAGGTGTTTACAAAAGTTGATGCAATTAATTACATACACATGCGCACACACACACACACACAGTGTGATGCACTGTCCATTTTATTCTCTGACATTTCACATAGATAGTTTTCTCTAAAATGTTCCATTCATCACAACATCTCAGTCCCCTACTCAGCACTCGTTATGTAACTAATGATTTCAATAATTATTCCCATTACAGTCTATTGGCACAAGGGGCAGATTTGTGTTGCTTTGTCATCTTGGGATGTCATTTCTTATTTTAGAGGCATAAGCCAAAGTGGAGACAGTTGCCTCCAACATGGAAGCTGAGAGCTGAGGGTTGTTCTTGTTGACAGAAAGCAAAAACTATTTGGGTAGGGTTTACATTTAAAAATCAAAGTTTGTTGAGATAATTAAAGATGTCACCAGAAATTGGATAGACTTAAAGGTGAAATCTTCCAGGTTTTAAACCAAAACCAAAGGTAGTCCAAAACCAAATAAATCATGTAGGATGTAGAAGTGACTGGAATATTATAGGAGCTATGACATGAATGCCTTGTAAACTATGTATCCTAAGAACAATGTAATGTCTTAAAAGACTGTAAAGGGATGTGATTTCGGCAAATGTTGCTCTGGCTGCAAAACCAAGAAAACTCTGGAAAGCAGCAAGTACGGATATGGCTAGAGAAGTTGAGAGACACTGCAGTAGTCCCAGTAGAGATAATGCTGAGTTAGAGTATGATAGCAGTGACAATAAACCAAAAAGGGGAACAGACGAAAAAGCTATTGAAATTGTGGTGACTTGGAGGGATAGGAAAATATCTAAGGAGATTACTAGATCTCATGTCTAACTATAGGATGGTAATATCACTGAGATAGGGAATACCAAAGGGAAACTATATAGATAAAAGAAATGTATGAGTTTAGTTTTGCATGTATTGAGTACTGAAATGCTACTGAAGAATTTCACTAGAGATATCAAGCAAACAATTGAATATGTAAGTGTGAAGCTAAAATAAGATAAATAAGCTAGAAATATTAGTTTGTAAGTAATCTACATAAGGACAGCTGTTGAAGCCATTGGTTTGAATGACATCAACTGAAAGTGAATACGAGATGAAAACAAGAGATGGCTAAGTACTGCATCTTTAGAAAATCATAAGTAGAAAACAATCAGTGTATAAAGGAAATGGAGAATGGATACTCAGAATTAGGAGGGAGTAAAACATTTACTCATTCAACAAATATTTATTGAATGCTTTTCACATGTAAGGTACTGATTTGTGTTAAAATTACAGTTGTAAACACTTTGAGTGAAGTCTCTCATGAGATTATATTCTAGTTGAAGAGGGGTAGATAGGAGGACAGGAGAGTGGAAGCAGATAACTACAAGCAAACAAACCAAAGACTAAGATCTTCTCATACTACAGCAATTTCAATCATAAAAAAAATAGAAAGAAAAATAGCAGAGGAATGTTCTGATAAAGAAAATGAAAACATTTCAAGTAAAAGAAAGTAATTGTCATTTATGACAGCTGCATTAGATAAAACATTAGGTCTTACAAATAGGTTTTTTGGATATAAGGAAATGGATTTTGTTGATGACCTTACCAAAAACACTAGAAAAAGTTCCTTTACTCCTTCTTCTGGCATTATAACCCTTTTCCAAGTGGAAATTGTCCTGACCGAGCAGCAATCGGGTGGACACTTCACCCAGATCTGGTCCAAATATTAATACCATATCACCCTGGCTGAGTAATGGATTTGGAGATGGGCTCCATTCAAAATTGTGGCAAACAGAATCCCAGATAGTGCTTTCCTGACCAAAACTTTGGGAAGGACTCTTTCTACTAGGGTTACTCTGGCTGAGTAACCTAGGCATTATGGTAGCAATTTTCCGTACTCTAATGAATAGTGTACCCACATAATTTATGTTCACCTGGTACCTCCATGACCTTATTTGGAAAGAAGGTCTTTGCAAATGTAATTAACTAGAGATCTTGGGATAAAATAATCCTGATTTTAGGCTGAACCCCAAATACAAGGACTGGTATCCCCATAAGAAGAGGAGAGGCCAGACAAAGATACACAGAAAAGAAGGCCATATTGAAATGGGGTAGAAATTGGAGTAAGGCTAGGAGCCAATGAATACCCAGGATTGTCAGAAGCTATGAGAAGATAGGAAGAGGCAAAGAATGGTTTCTGCTTAGAGCTTACAGAGGGCACAAGGTCCTGCTGACACCTTAATTTTGGACTTCTGGACTTCAGAATTGTGAAGGAATAAATTCCTATTATGTTAAGCCACCCAGCCTATGGTACTTTGTTATAAAAGCCCTAGAAAAATAATATACCTATGTGAAGAGAGAACTTGAAGATAGAATTAAGGCAAGAAGTAACATTCTCACGGGAAAAAAGCTATGAATAGACTCATAAAATTTATATGCCTCTGGATCCAGAAGTGTTTACATTACTCCTAGACTTGGAGTTAGCCAACAAATTTCCCTTGTTCCTATGCTAATTTGAGTTGAGTTTTTGTCTGGAGCGAAGGAAAGCAGTAGTACAATCTCTTGTGTGAAAAAGATTCTATAGAGAAAACTTACCTTCACAAATGGGAACTTTTCCAGTCCAGGTGTTATCGGATCTACACACTCTATGTTCTGTTCCACCTGCTAAGAAGAAGCCAGGCTGACAGGTATAAATCAGTGTATACCCATGAGATGGGAGGTCCATCCCTACGACATTTGCATGAGCAGGAGTTTCTGGCTGTTTACAGCTGTGGGCTATATTAAGAAAAGAGAACAATGTAAATTTTCTATCGATATGTTAAGAAAAATTTGAGACAGGAGTCACAATATATTTTAGATATACTTCAATGCCTTTATATACGTATATCTTAGAATAATTATTCTAATAAATCACAAAAATGTTTCAATGCAAATATACTTATTTATTTCATACTTTAGCATTTCCTAATCCACCATTTGTGGAACACTAGTAGATGTTAATAGATGTTAAATAAATTGAGAAAAAAAAGACATTGTCAATAACTAAGCTCACAAATGTATGCTTTACCATTTTAGAGAGTCACACATTCCAGAGAGTCACAAAAACCAGCATTTTAAAGGATCTATGAAGTTCTGTGGTAAGATACCTTTTAATGTTTGTCAAGCTCAGGTTTTCTATATGAGCTTAGAAAATATTATTTTATAAATTTTAAATTTATTATATTTATTTTAAATTAAAAATCTATTTTCTATTGTTAAATAAAACCACAGCTAATTATATTGCTCTGGTATTAATACTTCCCAATAAAAGTACATTTTAATAATTTTTTTACATATGGAATTTTCAGGCCATATTTGGATCCGTATGCTAGAAGTATCATTTTGTTCACCTAACTCTCTCTCCTTTTCTCCATGTTTCCTTCCACTCCTAATTCTCTACCTTGATTACACCATATCTTCCCCTTATTTCATTGGTTTTATGTCTTATAAAGACCATTCCTTTCTCCGTCAGAGATAAATGCTACAAGAAATTTTTCCCCTGAAACAGATAGCATTTTTTAATTATTTATTCATAGATATACATCCATAAAAGTGATCTCTGAAAAAAGTGTTCTGTGGATAAATAAAAAAAAACAATATTTTTCATTTGTTTCTTAATGGAGGTCCATAACAGTATAAATAATAGCTAACATTTTTTTACTCCGTGTGCTAAACATTGTGTTAAATGGTTTTTTGTTTTTGATTTTGTTGTTTTTGAGACAAGAGTTTCACTCCGCTGCCCAGGCTGGAGCACAGTGTCATAATCTCAGTTCACTGCAGCCTCCACCTCCTGGGTTCAAGCGATTCTCCTGCCTCAGACTCCTGAGGAGCTGGGACTACAGGCACTTGCCACCACACCCAGCTAATTTTTTATGTTTTTAATAGAGATGGGTTTCGCCATGGTGACCGGGCTGGTCTCGAACTCCTGACCTCAAGTGATCTGCCTACCTCGGCCTCCCAAAGTGCTAGGATTATAGGCATGAGCCACCGTGCCTGGACTAAATGGTTTATATTTAATATAATGCAGTTAGTGAAATGTAATCCTCATGCAGTAAGTATTGATAAGGAAAACTACAGTCTGTCTCTACTGCCATCTTAAGCCCTATGTTATGGACACATTAGAAACTTTGAGATGCTTCACAGTGACAGACGCTGTTTAACTTTATTTAAACTATCATATCCCAACTAGAGGACATCAAAGAACAATGGTTTACTATGAAATATCTAGTTACAGCCCGAACAGCTGTTTTAAAGTACACATTCTGAGGAATTCTCCCTTAAGGAATTTTCCATATTTAAATATAAGCCAAAAAGGCACATAACATGGCATCTCTGTGGAGTGTTCTCCTGCTTTAAAGTAAGCTGCTGGTCCCTAGGTGCCCCCACAATCATTTGGTTCTGAACAGGGATAGAGTAAATTCACAGGGCTTGTGTATGCTTCAGCAAATCCTAAAAGCTAGATACCATCCTAATAAGTGTTTCCACTCCAGCTTACTTTTTTCCATTTTTCACCAAGAAACACAATTGAAAAGATAAGGGAAGAGATTTTTTTAAAAGGCAACTGGAGAGGAAGAAAAGCCAAATAGCTGACCAGCTAGAATTCGTTTCTAATTTTATGTCAGAAAAAGTTATTTAGTGGCCCCAGGCTTTGTTCTTATTTAACCTGTATAGCAAGTGCTCTCCACTGAGGATCAGAGAACATATAAAGGAAATTCTAAAATTGTTCTCAAATTTTTGGCCAAGTGCCCATGAATATTTCCTTTCATAGATGTTGTTAGTTTCCCCAGATTCTCAGATAATATCTTCACAAGCGATTTTTAAAAATTAGAAGCTGTTAGATTGGTGCCTTGGGTATTTTAGATTACTTCAGACTGATAGATGCAGATCTATAAACTAAAACCTAATCATTACCTAAAATTACCAGGCCAAACTAAACATAAGGTCTTTACAAAAAGAACAAAATTGTGCCTTGTGCTTTCTGACTTACTTAGAGAGTGCTTCCCAATGGCCATGGGTTTATGATACAGTAATAAAATTATATACATAAAATATGTTTTTAATCTAAAAGTCAATTTGATACACATATAGATGTAAATGTATTTGAATACTTGGGAGAAAAAATGCATATAAATTCTTACCCATGATAGCATTATTTCTTATCCATAATACTTACGTATGCATTCAGGCTGAATCCCACTCCACGTAAGATCAGGGAGGCAGGTGCGTGTTGTAGACCCTTGGAGAAGGTGTCCTTTTTTGCAATGGAACTGTACAACACTTCCTACCTATAGCAAATTAAAGAGAGGAAAAAAATATTCCCCTACAACTTCAAATATGGCAACAAACAGAGCTTGAGTGAGAAAATGTTATCAAGTGAAATTCCATATGGTAAAGTTGGAAGAAAAAAATAATAGAAATCTGATTTAAAATAAAATGGGAAAAATTCAAAACTAAAAAATAAAATCCTGGCTTTATTTGTTTATATATCATCATCAAATAGTTGGGTCCTTAGTACATACATAGATACCAAGCTTTTTTGCCATGGGAATTTGAAGAAAATATTTAAGACACCAAAAAATCCAACAAGCTACATATGAATACAAGATAGAGAGATAGATAGTTAGATAAAGATAAATAAATGAAGCTTGATAAAATAGATATGGAAATAAATATAGCTAACCACATAAGAAACAAATAAATATTGAAGGTGAAAAACGCAATATGAGATCAGAGACAAAGGTGGTTACTGAGGGTGGTGGTGATAACGGAAATATACAATGGAAGATATACTGTTTGTACTAGCTTTTAAGGGTATAGTAATTAGGAGAATATCTAGGACAATGGCTTTCAAAGTGTAGTCTCTAGGCCAGTAATATCAATGTCTCCTAGGAATTTGTTAAAAATGTCAGTTCTGAGGCCTTACCCCAGACACACTGAATCAGAAACTGTTAGGTTAGAAAAACCAATAATCTGTTTTAACAAGCCCTTTGGGTGGTGGTAATAAACACTAAAGTTTGCAAAAGACTTACAGAAAAATGGAAAAGATAATAACATGATGAGAAATGTATGTTGGTTACAATATATATCATTTGCTTTAGGGGAAAACAGAGTATATTAGATTGATTGGCATTTATTGTTTACAAAGTGAGCAGGGCAGATAGAGGTTTGGGATAAGTGGGAAGCAGGGGTATATAGTAAACAAGAAAACAAATCACCAGAGTAATGTACATGTAGTTTTAATTCTGGATCTCACTTTACTTGAATAAGTCATATCTCCTATCCCCTTTTTGAGACCTAATTTATCATTTATAAATAATGATGATAATATTATTTGTATTGAAATCTGTTTTAAGGATTAAATGAAATAGAATTTATACTCCACTCCACCCCAGGATGACACTCAAGTTTTAAATAAATTATAGGCATGATGACTAAATTGGAGACATAAGTAAGAATTAGTTTCCGAAGGGTCTCAAATGGCAGGATATGGTATTTAGAAGAACAGCAGTAATTCTAATATGAGGCTGGCACTGCCATTTTACATTTGAGTGGATAAAAACTGTACTAACTTGTGGCAGTAAGCCTGGGGAAAAAAGTCATTTCCTCAAAACAATCACAAGAAAAAAATCAACAAGATTTATTGGATGATTAGAGGTGGAGGATGAGATAAGGGATATTTAGGGTCTGCCACTTTGTACTTCTCCAGCAATTGCAGTCTGAGAAGGCTCAATCACAGTTTTAGGACTTATCACTCAGATCCTGTTTTCTGCCGTCCCCTTAATTCCTATCCCCACTTGAGCGGACAATAAGAAGCTAAGCTTAAGATGATATAATTTGATACCAAGATTCCATTTGAAACTTCAGACTCTGAATTCCACCATTTTTCATATTGTTATTATTACCCAGAACTATACTAGGCCAGAAATATTAAATTCCAAAATTCTTTATCTGACAACAACCTTTTTTCTTTATGTTATCTCATGCTGTGTCTTCCATGAACCCTCACCTTTGCCTCTAGAAGATCTCTTATCCCTGGATGCCCCATTTTCTCTAGGCTGTTACATGGATTGATTCCAAGAAGCACCATTTGCATTTTATTCCTTAAAACCAGAGTCCCCTGACTTGTGCTCCAGAGCACGCCTTTCACATTCTTTCTGAAGTTGTGCAAAATGGTGGTACAGGTTTTGATTTTTCAGTATGGGCTAGATTATGTTATATACAGTTTGCAGTTCTATTCTTCAGTCAAACCAGTTCTACAAAACCCATCATCTCTATCAATCCAGCAATCCTTCTTAAAGTTAGAACCCAGTTAATAGTGTCACTTGTCACTAATAAATTTTCCCTTCATTCACTTCACCACCAAAATTGGCAATTTTACCTTCTAAATCTTTTTCAAAGTATCATCTTCTTTTTTTCTCCAGTTTACATCCAGTTTTACTCCCCAATATCTTTTCCATAGGCTTTGGTTCTCACTTTAGCAGACATCACAATCACCAAAAGGACTTTATGAAAACAGTGATAGCTGAGTACCCCCCTCCAGAGTTTCGTACTCAGTAGATCTGGGGTAGGTCCATGAATATATATTTCCAACAAGTTCCCAGGTGAAACTGCTGCTGCCGGTTAGGCACTACACTTTGAGAACTACACAATAGACAGTTATAATAATCTTCTAACTTGTCTCCATTTCTCACTTCATGATCCACTATATTTACTTTCTGCCTTAAAGTCAGAGTGATCTATGCAACACGAAAGTTTGACCTTATTATTCACCCATTAGGATAAAGTTACATTGAGCTAACATGACAAAGGCCTCCATAACTGAGAATCTATCTAGCATCATCATTAACAGCTTACTTTACTCAAATTCTGTTCAATTAACATTGAACTTTTGTATCCTGAAATGCATGCATATTTTCATGCTATTCCTACTGCATGGAATGCCTTTCCCAACTTTCCTTTCCTAGCTCTTACACTAAAAGAATTAGCTCAGCCATCATCTGTAGAAACCCTTCCCTGCAGCAAGAAATTAGAAAAACCATCTCTGTTAGAAATGTTAGCCTTTCTAGGCCGGAGACTGTGTACTCATCCTTGTGCACCTTGAGCTTAAAAATGTGATTTGAAAATGTTGGAGCAATGGAAGGAATGGGGACAAAATAATATAAAATTACTTGATTACTTAACTTTAGAATATTTAACGTCTATCAGTTCTTAAAATGCAGTGATATCACCTCTATACTTTGGATAACATAAGGTTAGATCATTCTGTTTGTTCTTTGAAGGGTATATTTGGGTTATTTCATCAAACCTTTATATTGGTCAGGTATAAGAAATATGTTGGACTACATACACTTTGTTTTTACTTGTAAGACATTTTTCCTCAATCCTGTAAGCTTTTCAAAGTCATTATAACAACTGCTTTAAATATTAACCAAATATTATAGAATTAAAATAAAATCTGTTTTAATATTTTTCTGTGTATCACCAACATATCTAATAAGATTTTTGTCAAATTCATAAACACTTATACCTAATATCTAATAAATATTTATAGATTTAATAATTGGTTAAATTGTTTATCCAGCACTTGTTATAGTCAAATCAACAAAATTTTCTCTAAATATCAGTGCATTAATAAATAATTTTGTCAGTGATGAACCCACTTAATAGTGTATTTTAAATAGTTCTTTATCCTTTCCCAATTTGATATATCCTTCTGACTGAACAACTTCCAACATGCATAGTATAATTTGCTTATTTGTAGAAAAATAGGCAACAACATTCTAAAAATTTATATTATCAAATTCAAAAAATTCTTGGAAAAATAACTTATGTACAGTTTTTTCACCAATATTTACGAATAAAAAGTATTATTTGTATATCAAACATTGCAATAATATTGAAAGTTTTTATAACAAGAATTAAAAACAATCCATATCAAGTTTTAATTGCAACCAATGTTTAAATAAAAATCACTTTAAATTGATTTAAAGTACCATGTTGTGTATAAATGCATTATAGAATTTTAAGACATGTTTAATCAGTAAACATCACTTATGTTCTTTAACACCGTATTCTCCTATTTTAAATGTTATATCTTAGTTCCTAAATCATAAAATTTATATAGCAAATAATAGGATTAATAGACATTTTGTATACATTTTGAACATTCTCAATAAGCTCTATTTTCCCTTCCATGAGATTTCATGGCAAATAACACTTGGCGTGCTAGAATTTTCATCAATGCATTTATTTGAATCTGACTTCTAATATCACATGTTTGTTTAACTGGAGTATCCAGCATGGGTCTTAAGAACTTTCAAAATTTATTTATTATTAAGGTCTCAAAAACGTATATGCTTCCTTTGCAATATATATTTTTTAAAAATAAATTTACGTTTTTCATTATGTATTTATACAAAACATTTTACTCAAGAAAAATTGAGGTAGCTTCTAACAAAAGATATATGTAAATTAAAATAAATAAAATTGACACAGAAAGGCAAGATCATAAAAAATGAAGGTATAACAGATGTGCTTAAGATGCAAGTAATTTATGCTGACCGAGCATTAACTTTGGTCCTAGGCTTCCTGGTTCAAGAAAAGTTTAATTATTATTATTTATATTCAAAACAAGAAGATTTTAATTGAAAGTAATTTTTTTTACTTTCAGAATTCATGCCACTGTGTTTATCATTTAAGGTAATAAAACACTATGAAACATATATTTACCTCATTCAATATACTAAGGTACTAATTTCAATTACAAACTGAAAATCATATATAATCACTATGATTAGTTTGGTAGGGTTAAATATTTTATGGTTAAATATCTTGAGGCTAAATATCTAAAGAGCCGGATTAAAAACTTTTCATATTTATAATAACTTTATGTAACAAGCCCTAAATCCAAATAATGTACTTTCCATTGCCCAGAGCTCAGTTTAACAAGTGATACAGCAGTGTGTATGTGTGCTTGTCATTTACTCCATGGTTAATCCTGATGTTGCATCAATTATTTTGACAGCTATTCTCTTCACTATCAATCTATTTTTAGTAAAATTATTCCAATTTACAATATTTTAATAAAAAGACAAATTATGTTGAATACTTTTTTCAATGATAGAGTTTTCATCATCTCTAGCAATGAGTGATATATTTTTGTATGTTAATAATTATTGATGTCCCAAAATCTACTATGTAAATCTATAAAGAAAAAGAGAGTGAACAAATGAACATATTAAAGAGAAAATTAAGAAAATGATCTGAGTGCCTCTGTAGTTCATAACTTTCTCTTGCTCTTCCCAAAAATGGGCTTCCTAACAGCTGTGATTTTGCGTCATAACTCACTACCGGCCACCTAATAAAACCAACATAAATACGAAAGTTGGGACATTCTGATTCTCCTTGGAAATCTGGAATTGAGATTGAGATGATCACTTTCTGTATGTAGCTGAGATGTAAATAGAAATGATTCACTCTTGGCCATATGGCCAATCTGCGGGGAGAAAATATGAAGTAGATAAACAGAAAGTAGTATAAAAAACTGAGTACTTGAAGCCAGTACCTACACTCTGGGCTTGATGAGTCTCACCTGGATTCTTTCTTTGGGAGTCTGGACATACCTGCACAGTAATGCCTTTAGGCTTTAAATAGCTCCAAACAGTTTTTTTGTTACTTGCAAGCAATCGTTTTTCTCAATGGCTCAAGATGCCTTTTGCATATAAAACCATATTCATTTGGAATTCATCAATAAATTAGTATAATTAGAATTATATAACTATTTATTGTGTTAGATCTTTACAGATTTAGTTAACAGATTTAGTATGTGTGTGTGTATATATATATATATATATATATACACATTCATACCTGCCATATGCATGTAAGAAAGCCAATCTCCCTAATGTAAGACACAAAATACATTTAATTTTAATAGATAGTTATATAATTGTATATAAGTAGACTTTACCATATTTGGAATCTAGTCTATTTATATTTATTCATATAGAATATAATGATTTAATACCTGTTTATTACCCCAAATAACATAAATTCAGGGTTAGGTTAACTTTGTTACAGCATTTTTCAATGATTATAATAGAATCCTTAGAAAGCAGAGTTAGTGATTCTCTTCATTTTGTTGGATGACTGTTTTAAACTCCACGTTAATCATTCTCATTTCCAATATCTCAAATAATATTTACTAAAAAAACTCATATTCTTTAGAAAATCAGCCTGATTTAGTACACAGATACTAACATCACAATTTTGTATTCTGTTAGAATATGTCACCAACTTGATCTGCGAACAAAGCAAGTCACATTCTGTTTCAGTTTCTTTGTACATATGATGAGGACTAGTGCTGTGCAGCTAGTTGCCCATTTTTCAGGATTTAGATCAATTGATAAAACCTTTTATGGAGATATTAATCTAAAGTTCTCTAAAAACACCAATATAATGGAGACAGACTCATTTTTACACTTTTGTATTATCTGGAACAGGACTGAAGGAAATCAGAATTGGAAATGCTATCAAATCAATGTTCATACTGTGCCTGAACTGTAGATAAATGGAAACTATTTTTAATAACAAAATATGGCCCTTTAGATGAGCCCTTCCTTTAGAAATGGATGGTCTTCAGGTTCACGCTGAATTTCACACAGAATAGCACAATTTACAAAACCCGGCAACACAGGGCAATTGGGTAATGTGTAAATTGGCTACTTCTGTTTGGAATCAGTATGCACTTTGGCTCCCCTTGGATCTTTTGTAACTGAAAAGTTGCTGACTCTCTACCTAAAATCTAAATTGGAAAAAGAGAGAACAAGAAAGTCAGCCACACATGACTGGGCATGCCAAAGAATTCTAATATAACAATTCAACTATGTGTTGTATAGCAACAGGTTCTGGTTATTTTTCAGCAATTTCCCACCATTTTAAACACTGACAGCAAGGCCATATACACAATTAGTGCTTTATTGAATAACCCGCATTTTTATATATTTGCTGTTTGTCTCAGAAGTCTCTCCTTTAAACTCTTTTATCTTTACTTTTCTTCACTGTCCCCATATCTTCCTGTAGAGTTTACTCATTTACTCCCTCACCCTTACTGTTTTGTATATAACTCTCTAATGCTTATGGATTTTTCCTATGCTCACTGCTATTTTTTGCTTTTTGTTTTAATTTATTTTTATGTTCCAGTTAGGCAATTTTATTAAAAATATTTTTTTCTAATTTCCTTTACTTCCACTCTTTTGTTGTCTGTTACCCTTTTTATGTGTTTATAAATGCAGATAGAACATGACTTTTTGTTATGTCAACAAGATTATATGCATATGAACCAAAGACGCATTCTGACCTAATATGATGCTAAGTGGACATAGCTAAAGTACCCACTTGAAATCCGAATGTATTGTTCTGAGATCCATGCCGAGGCACACCTGGGTTTTCACAAGAGGTTCGGGTGGGCTCTAAAATGAAGATTAAAAAGATATTAGTCCTTTAAAATTTACAATAGATATAGTTCTCTCACAGAAAACAATTTTAAATAATCTGGGGTTTGGTACAAATGATCTAGGAAATAATAAATAATGTAAATGTAATAACATCTCTCCATGGACAGAAGCCTGTTAATCTTGAAGCAAGAAAGTCAGGTAGACTCCATTTGATATGAATTATGAAATTCTTGAACTTTGAACCCTTCCGATATAAAAGCACTTGACATTCAACTAGCTCTGTGGATGTAAAATTAAGGAAAGATAAAGGATATGAAAGCAGTGTACATGCATATAACATTTGTCCAAAGACCTTGCTAAACTACGATTTGGGGTAGGGTAATATTTCTTTGAAGAAATAACAGATTTTCCCAGAAACAGGACTTGATAATTTGGATTTTACTGACACCCATAGGATATTCAGGCATAATAATGGTAGGTAGATGTGTCGGTTTATTTGAATGACAGATTATTTGGTTAGTTTACCAAATATGGCATTAATTTTAGGATTACAGAAATATAGTTACAATCATTTTGAAATCAATATAACTTTTAGATATTTTTGGAGCAAATCTAATTTCATATGAAGATTCTTTATTAACTGTAAAAATCTAAGTAAAATGTTAGTACTTAATAATGTCACTACCTGAAAGTATTTTTATTTTTCATTTTACTGATATACAACAAAATTATTTCAAGTGTTTCTTCTGGAAGTTTAAAGTGCTAAAATTAATGTTGTATTTTCTACCAATATTCATTTCCAGTGCCTTCTAATTGCTTCTATATTTTACACTTGTTTTTATATTTAGCCAACTATAGGTTATAGGATAAAGAAAACCATTAAATGTCACCCCTATTAATTACACAGTTACTGTGCCATCAGCCTTTAATTAATATTACCTATGCAGTGAGGTGATGAACCACTCCAAGTGCCATCTGCTTGACATATTCTGGTGCTTGATCCCACTAATATGAAAGGAGAATTGCAGCTGAATGAAATCTCTGACTGGTATATAAAGCTTTTGCCTTCTCTTTTTCCTTGGGCAGGTATACCAGGGTCACCACAAAACTTTGCTGGAAATGAAAAGAAAGACGCTTATATCAAAGATTTAGTATTCAGCAGAGTACACAGTTTAGAAAAATGGTGACAATTAATTTGAATATTGTACTAAAGAGATATATTATTCATGATAAAGCTATCCCAATGAAAAAATTTATTTTTTAGCTTATGTGCAGATAAATACTGAATTGAAAACTCAGTATAATATTTAAAAATTAGCTTGATTTCGATGTTTTCCACTTAGTAAGCTACCTTAATAAGGAAAGAATTTTTGTACTTTTGTTGTTTTGTATTGACCAAAATCAAACCACATATTTGGACTTGTTGGCTGCCAAGGTGGAGTATAGCCTTGAAAAAGTAGGTGACTCATAGGTGTCCCTGTCAAAAAGAACCAACCCATAATGTTCCAGGCTGCACGCTACAGATTGCAGTGCCCTTTTACATGTATATAAAAAGCTCTGGTTATTTGTTTTATTGTACCCTGAATACTTTGAATACTCGAAGCACATATACCAGAAACTTATTGCCTTCCTCTCCAAAATACTGTCGGTATTTTTAAAGCATTTTTTAAAAGAAAAGAAGGCCATCAGAATCTAAATCTATGCAAAACTATGGAATGTCAATGTTCTACAACAAGCACTGGAAAGATCAACGTGACAGGCTTTCTAAAAATTTTGATTAGATTATTCCATTCAACATACATTTATTAATTACTAAAGAAAAACATTATTCTAGGTGGTTTGGGGCACTTGAACATGTCAGTAAACAAATACTGTAGGAAATCTGCTTTTATAGGGTTTATGCATTTGTGAGGGAAGTGAACAAACAATAAACATAATTAGCAAGTTTAAGAAAAGGTAGTATGTGAAAAAGTGGTAAGTCCCGTGGGAAAAAAAAAATCATTCAGACAAAAGAGATCAAGCCTGTATGTATGTGTGGTGGTGTGTGTTAGGAGGTGGGAGAAGATCTTAAATAAGGTGGCAAAGGTGTCTCTCACTGAGAAAAGATTTAGGGAAACAAAATACTTAGCCATGATGAAGTCCTAAGGAAGGGCATTCTAGGTAGAGTAAACAGCACTGCCAAAGCCCTCTGCTGGGGCATGGCTAGCTTTCTAGAGGAAGATTAGGAGGCCTGTGTGGCTGGAGCAGAGTGAGCATGAAGAAGTGTAATGGGGAATGAAAGCAAATGATTTCAAATATATCAGACAACACAGGCAAATGCACCTTTATCAAATGCTTTCAATGTTTTTATTGTGGCAAAGAAAATACATAACATATAATTTATAAATTTAACCATTTTCAAATGTACTCGATTTTCAAATGTTCAGATTAAGCACCTGAAAGCTTACTTCCCTCTGAAGCAAACAAACAGCAACAACAAAATGCTTTTAAGTATAAATGTTGCCTTAGGAGGATTATAGGTTGGGTGTCCATAAAATGCATCATCCAAACTGAGAAACTTTTGAGAGTGAAAGGGGATTCTAAATGTACAAGAGATTGACCACAACAACGGGAATAAACTTGGCATGCCCGAGCCATCTGGAACGCATGTATACCTTAATTATAGACTACCATAATCTTGGCCTTAATGTCCAAATAAAACCTTCTCTGAAATTCAAGACTACACAATAAACTTGGATTTTTAAACCTCCTTTTAGTAGCATTTAAAACTTTTAAAAAATAATTAAAATGAAAATAATCATTAACAGCTATTTATAACAAACCCACAGCCAATATCATACTGAATGGGCAAAAACTGGAAGCATTCCCTTTGAAAACTGGCACAAGACAAGCATGCTCTCTCTCACCACTCCCATTCAACCAAATGCTGGCTAAATATAAAAACAAGTATTGGAAGTTCTGTCCAGGGTGATCAGGCAAGATAAATAAATAAGGGTATTCAAATAGGAAGACAGGAAGTCAAATTGTCTCTGTTTGCAGATGATGTGATTGTATATTTAGAAAACCCCACCATCTCAGCCCAAAATCTCCTTAAGCTGATAAGCAACTTCAGCAAAGTCTCAGGATACAAAATCAATGTGTAAGAATCACAAGGATTCCTATACACCAATGATAGACAAACAGAGAGTCAAATAATGAGTGAACTCCCATTCACAATTGCTACAAAGACAACATAATACCTAGGAATAGAACTTACAAGGGATGTGAAGGACCTCTTCAAGAAGAACTACAAACCACTGCTCAAGGAAATCAGAGAGGACACAAATAAATGGAAAAACATTTCATGCTCATGGACAGGAAGAATTAATATTGTAAAAATGGCCATACTGCCCAAAGTAATTTACAGATTCAATGCAATCCCCATCAAGCTACCATTGACTTTCTTCACAGAATTGGAAAAACTACTTTAAACTTCATATGAAATTAGAAAAGAGCCTGCATAGCCAAGACAATCCTAAGCAAGAAGAACAAAACTGGAGGCATCACGCTACCTGACTTCAAACTATACTACAAGGCTACAGTAACCAAAACAGCATGTTACTGCTACCAAAACAGATATATAGACCAATGGAACAGAACAGAGGCCTCAGAAATAACACCACACATCTACAACCACCCAATCTTTGACAAACCTGACAAAAACAAGCAATAGGGAAAGGATTCGCTATTTAATAAACGGTGTTGGGAAAACTGGTGAGCCATACGCAGAAAACTGAAACTGTACCCCTTCCTTATACCTTATACAAAAATTAACTTGAGATACATTAAAGATTTAAATGTAAGACCTAAAACATAAAAATCCTACAAGAAAACCTAGACAATACCAATCAGGACATAGGCATCGGCAAAGACTTCATGTCTAAAACACCAAAAGCAATGGCAACAGAAGCCAAATTTGACAAATGGGATCTAATTAAACTGAAAAGCTTCTGCACAGTAAAATAAACTATCATCAGAGTGAACAGACAACCTAGAGAATGGGAGAAAATTTTTGCAATCTATTCATATGACAAAGGGCTAATATCCAGAATCTACAAAGAACTTAAACAAATTTACAAGAAAAAACCAACCCCATCAAAAAGTGGACAAAGGATATGAACATATACTTTTCCAAAGAAGACATTTATGCAGCCAACAAACATACGGAGAAAAGCTCATCATCACTGGTCATTAGAGAAATGCAACTCAAAACCACAATGAGATACCATCTCATGCCAGTTAGAATGGTGATCATTAAAAAGTCAGGAAACAATAGATGCCGGAGAGGATGTGGAGAAATAGGAACGCTTTTACACTGTTGGTGGGAATGTAAATTAGTTCAACCACTGTGGAAGACAGTGTGGCGATTCCTCAAGCATCTAGAACTAGAAATACCATTTGATGGCCTGGCACAGTGGCTCACGCCTGTAATCCCAGCACTTTGGGAGGCCAAGGTGGGCAGATCACAACGTCAGGAGATCGAGACCATCCTGGCTGACATGGTGAAACCCCATCTCTACTAAAAATACAAAAACTTAGCTGGGTGTGGTGGCGGGTGCCTGTAGTCCCAGCTACTCAGAAGGCCGAGGCAGGAGAATGGCGTGAACCCGGGAGGCGGAGCTTGCAGTGAGCCGAGATCGTGCCACTGCACTCCAGCCTGGGCTACAGAGAGAGAATCTATCTCCCAAAAAAAAAAAGAAAAAAAGAAATATCATTTGACCCAGCAATCCCATTACTGGGTATATACCCAAAGGATTATAAATAATTCTACTATAAAGACACAGGCAGACGGATGTTTATTATAGCACTATTCACAACAGTAAAGACTTGGAACCAACCCAAATGTCTATCAATGATAGACTGGATTAAGAAAATGTGGCACATATACACCATGGAATACTATGCAGCCATAAAAAGGATGAGTTATTGTCCTTTGCAGGGACATGGATGAAGTTGGAAACCACCATTCTCAGCAAACTAACACAAGAACAGAAAACCAAACACAGCATATTCTCACTCATAAGTGGGAGTAGAACAATGAGAACACATGGACACAGGGAGGGGAACATCACACACTGGGGCCTGTCAGGGGGTGAGGGTCTAGGGGAGGCACAGCATTAGGAAAAATACCTAACGTAGGTGACAGGTTGATGAGTGCAGCAAACCACCATGGCATGTGTATACCTATGTAACAAAACTGCACGTTCTTCACCTGTACCCCAGAACTTAAAGTATAATAATAAATAAATAAATATTAAAATGAAATCGGAAACCAGAGTAAAGTAACACAAGTATAATAATAGCACAAAAAACATTGGTTTACTGTGTTTAAATTTTCACTATCTCTTGGATATTGTAAAACTTTGGGCTAGTTGACATTCAAGTCCTTCTGGCAATGCTGTATAATATCAAACCCAAAAGCCAGTGACACTGTCTTATTAATCTTTGTATATTCAGCACATTTTGAATTAATAGATGCTTCCCAGTGAACATCATCAATGGGCACTTCAGCTGAAGCAATTGTTTCTATAACTAACTTATTGCCTAACCTACTTCTGAAGTGTTCCTCTTATGCATATTCAAATAAAGGAGGGAGACTTAACCACCTAAACTCCTCAATCCCCCAGTACCCTCTCTGTGTGTCATTCCATCTATTTCTATCCGTGAATTTTCATGTATAAACCAAACAACCTATTGATATCAGGTTTAGAGACTTAAGACACAGAATTTCTTGTCAAATGGCTTTAATTCATAAAGACATAAACTTTTAAGATGAGAAAACATACTTTAAGCAAAATTAAAGAGAAAAAAACATTCCTCTTTATAAAGTCCCTAACATGAATGGATTTGCATATCCAATGGATAAGGCCATCATTTCTTAAGTCTACCTTCTCTGAACTTCAATCCATACTCTGCCATTTTCTAGCGGTATGACCTTAGGCCTTATGACAATGTAGCTGCTTCCCTAAATGATGGCAGAGTAACACTGTGCCCTTGCAATTTGATTTTCCCTTCTGAGTTTAAGTGTCATTGTCTATTAAAATGTCATGACTAATCCTACGTACCCAGGAGCTCTATTATGTGTAGTAGAAATGATATACGTAAAGCAACTGAGACAAAGATAGCGTTATTACATTTGAAATGTAAATACATATTTTATTACTATTTGTATTTCAATAGAACCAAAAACAAAACACCATATCAAGATAACTTCTTGATTGTAATTTTTTTTCAGTTATATCAAACAAACAAGCAAACCTGCCATATGCTCATCTTTGTAAACCCTACTTGACCCTATCTGTCCTGGAGAAGACCTGGAGTATCTAGTACTATTCAGAACATAGTGATGTTTGCTAAGATGACCTCCTCCATGAGTCAGAATTTTAAGGGCGAATTATGTGACAAAAACATTGAGGCACTGGAACAGACTTCCTCCAAAACTAGAGACTCAGGTAGAAGGGTGGGAGGAGTAGTGAGGGATGAGAAATTACTTAATGAGAACAGTATATACTATTTGGGTGATAGTTACACTAAAAGCCTGGACTTCTCCACTACTCAATATATCTATGGAACAAAACTACACTTGTACCCCTTAAATTTATAAAGTTATTTTTAAAAATCATATTACAGTACCTAGAAGGAGCTCCTTTGGATGTTATATGAACTGCAGTCTAGACCACTACTGTAATAATAAGTTAGTTTTATCTCTCATGCTCAATCTAACTTGTTAATATCTCTCTGAAGCAAATGTACTATTAGTGACCTGATGAGCAAGCAAAATAGCCATATGCATGCCCAGTATTTGCCATCACTTAATAGAAAGCTTCTCAAGTAAATAATGCCAAAGTGCACCTAATAGTTTGTCTTCAGTTAGTCATCATAATTCTATGTCTATAAAATATATATTTATTTTATACTAACATATATCTGTTTCATTTTTAAAATATGTCTATAAAATACATAACTTGCATTAAATTATAAAATGACTATCCATGAACCTAACACTCAACTTTAACAATTGATAATTGCCAATACTGTTGCAAATCTTTGTAGGCACCACCCAGAAAGCATCCCTTTTCTTAGGCCCAGGGTAGCATACTTTGTGTCATCCTAAATTCTGGGTTTCTCATTTCTATACATTTATTGGTAATTTACATTCACGTGTGTGCATGTGTGTGTGTGTGTGCATATGGCATATATGTATGTGTGTGTATGTAAATATAGGCACTATTATTTTACTGCTAAAAAGAATGCTGACAATATTCTTGAACATGTCTCCTCGTGCACATATATGAAAATCCCAGTAGGGCATATACTTAAAAATAAAATTTCTTGGCAATAGACTCTGCAAGTCTTTAACTTTACTAAATAATACCAACTAGTTTTGCAAATGGCTGTGTCAATTTACCCACCCATCATGAGTCTATAGAAGTTTATGTTACTCCATATCCTCACTAATACTTGATATTGTGTAATATTTTTTTCAATCTCCTGAGAGGAAATAGCTGTCCAGGTATTTTGACCATTTTTGTTGTATTGCCTTTATTATTTTAGAAAAAAAAATACATATATATATTCTAAATATTGTCATTGTTTTCACACATATTGATTACATTGTACAAGTCTGTGATTGGTCTCTGATAATGAGAAATTTTCATATTTTAACATAGCTGATATTTTTTCACTTTTTCATTTGTGGGTTATACCATTTGAATCTTGCTTAAGAAATTCCTTCTAAACCTGAGGTCATTTAGATAGATTCTAAATGTTTAAAACTTTTATATTTAAATATCTGATAAATCTAGCACTGATTTATTTGTTGTGGGTGTGTGTATGTGTGTGAACTAATTGGCTTGCAGACTTAATTAAAATGTCCATTCTTTCCTTACTGACTTGTTCTATAATATATCACATATGTATAAATGGTTCTGTGTTCTCTATAACATTGTTTTACTTTCTATACCTACATCAATACCATACTGTTTTAATTACTATAGCAATATAGTTTTTATATCTGCCAAGGACTATGCTATATTCCAGGGACAGAGCAGCGAATAAAACAAAAAAAAATTCTCTGCTTTCAGGGAGTATACATTTGAGTAGAGGACATAGTTCAAATAAACAAGATAAGTAAAATGTATAGTATGTCTTAGGAAAAAATCAGAAGTGAAAGGGAAGTGTTAAGGAGAATAAATAAAGCCTGGAAGGGAAGTGTTATATGTCAGTGATGAAATTCAAATAAGGTGACCAGAGAAGGCAATACTGAAAAGAGAAATTTTTTGTAAAAAGCTGAAGGAATAAAAGGAAATTTCCAGGTAAAGTGAATAGTGAACATAAAAGCCCTCTTGCAAAAGCACAGCTGAGTGCTCAAAGAAAAGTAAGAAGGCCTGTGTTTCTGGAGCAGAGTGGATGAAGGGGTGAGTAGTAAGATATGATGAAATCAGAGGAATACAAGAAAAAAAGTCCTATGAGCATGTAGGGGATTTAGTTTCCACTTTGAATGAGGTGAGAAAACCCTGGAGGGTCCTAAGCAACTGAGACAGTTAGCTCTGCATAATGTCAAGGTCATGAGACAGGTAGAGTCCTCCTCTATCCCATGCTGGGAAAGGAAAAAGAACTAGGAACAGGATAATGCTAGACAACTCTCTGAATGACTATACTGTCCAGATAATGTTCTACAATCATTTATGTAAAACTGCAAGAGGAGTTTGTTTTGTTTTGTGTTCTTCCAAATTAATCTTGAAGTAACACTTGCTAGGTATATAGTATACAGCAACCTTTGTAAAAAAAAAAAAAAAAAAAAAAGGCCAAACAAACAAGAAACCCTTTTATCTCTATGCTTACCCTGGTAATTTTAGATGTAAAATCCCAATCATTATCATGACAAATGCCATCATAAGAACTTTATTTGAATAAACATGTAGAAGTGACATGGATTTATTGCCAAAAAAGATTTGGGAACAAATTTCAGAGTATTCGGCTAAGACAAAAAGGACATAAATAAAAATAATTTTCCAGCAGTAGAATAAATTTAAGGCTGTCTCTAATTTGAGAAATAATTTTGAAAAATTAGAAAAGTTTATAAACTAAGCCGTTTAGTGTAAAATTTTGAATCAGAGAAGGAGAAACATAATGACTTAATTACATGAAAAGTAGCTACATTGGTAAATACTGATTTTTCTTTGAACCCTAATTAGGCATTGAAGGAAGCTTAACAATCTCATATTTGGTCTAGAAAAATTTGAAAATTTTAAGTAACAGTTGTTAGTAGAAATCATACTTACGTAAGCACTGCGGTACTTCACCACTCCAGGTACCATTCCCTACACAGGTCAAAACAGCAGGGAAGGATAGCTCATAGCCTGGAGAACAGATGTAGCTAATACTAAAGCCCCAGTCGAAATTTGTTCCTTCCAGCCTTCCATTAGAGATCTGGGGAGGAGTTGGGCAGGTAACAGCTGCAATTACATTAAAAGTGATTAGACACAGCTGTTGAAATATCCTGAGCCTTAAAGATATAAATAAATATCATTAGAAGAAGCACATGTGCTAATTTAACCTTTTTGAGGACAATATGTTGTGACATATCTTATTCTCCTGGTAGTATTCCTGAGACATTCCTGGAATTAATCCCTGCAGGATGCAACTTTTTCTCGGCAACATAATGGCTACTGGTTGTCAGAGATTCTCTTACAAAATAGCAAGCTGCCTGACATCTCAGAGAAGGCAAACAGAGGGTGACCTTCAATCTAGTATACTGTAAGTGATAAATTATTGGTTTTATATAAAATTATTTTCCAATGACCTTTAGACAGACAAGACTTGGGTTGTTTAACTATATATAGTATCAGCATCTTAATCATGGAATTTGAAAGTAGTTCTGTGACATTTTTGAAAACACAGGTCATATGTCTGAGTATAATATCCAAGTTAGTTCCCTTAACCACTTAGATTCATATGTTAAAACTTATTATTACAGGGTTTATAAATGCATTTTTAATTTTTTTAAAAAATGTATTTTGTTTAAATTGTTTTCAGTTATCTTTAAGCAAAGACAGGTTGGATAAGATAGAGATGAAAGGATGAGGAAGGGTATCAACTTCAAAATCTAAACATGAGGAATGACTGTATTATGAGAACTAAAAACATATCTGAATAGCTTTTTAAAGTTGAGTAATATCTAATTCATATCAGTATGAATTCATAAGTGTATAGAATAGCATCTAAAACATAAAATGTCTGCTCATGTATTTTCATTTACTAACTGTATATTTATAGTGATCTGATACAGAAGCTTAATAATCAAGAAGGAAAGACAAACACATTGAAATTATTAATTTTGTTAGATTATAAGTCAGTAAGATATTAAACTATTAATTCACATTTAAATAGAAACGTAAACGAAAAATCTTAAATATTAAAAATCTAATTATTATAAAACAATTTGTCTGACGTTGCATGTACAGTATTCTACAAGTAATCATAAAAATTGGCCAAAAAATTTATAAAAATATTTCCAGTGGAAAAACAAACAGCATAAAGCAGCAAATTTATGGCTGTATTGACTAACAGGTTAATTCTAGATTGTATTATATGAAAAACAAGTTTTTCCCATTATTTAAGAAAAATTACTGTTCTATAATTCAGGCCGGCTCTTCCCAAATTATAGAAAGTATTTTTCCCCACCCTTGAATGACTTGACCCAAGTGGATCAGCAAATTACAGTTATAATTCATCAAGGTTATATTCTTTTGAAAATATTCATCAATTAATATAAATAACAATGGTGAATATGGACATAATATTTTACTTCTTTTTGTTACATTAAAGCTTATTGTCATTACTCACAATAAGATATAATGTTTTTGTCAAAATATTATTTTAAATTCTATATATTAAAATAAAAATTTTAAGAAACAGCCATTTTTAGTACTAGAAAAATAAATGCAACCTGGAACTAAAAAATTTTATTTAAGTATACTTTAAATTTGTATATAAAAATAAGAAAATATGTACTGGTTACCATTTTTAAATGTTGAAGAAATCATTATCATACCTCTACAAGTTGGCATTACTCCACTCCATGTGCCATTAATTGTACAAGTCCTGATTCTGGAGCCATTCAATTCCATCATGTAGCCTGGCTGGCACATGTAAGAAACATTTTGTCCAACCACAAAATCATCTCCATATCTCAGTCCATTGGCTGGTATACCTGGGTCTCCACAACTGATTACTGTCAGTATTGGATTAGAAGAGCAGATGGTTAATGCGGCATGTATTTAATGGAGAGGAGTAGTAAGCATATGGCATACTTAATACATAAGCAGGAAAATTAGTTATCGTGTTCATTTTTAATTAAAACATAAACATATTTAAACCACATACTGGCAATTCCTGATTATGATCAGGTATGCTTATTACAGATTCTACACATATGGCTCAGAAACTGTCACTTAGCCCCTGAAAAGGCTAGGTTAATATGCCATTATGTTGTAGTGAATTTGATGCAGTAACCTCTTCTAACCTTCACTATAAGACCACAGAGAAAACAATCTGCAGAATCAGATTTCTAACATAATATTTGAAATCCATATTCCTATATATGGCTACTGAAATATCTAATTTATCAGGCATGCTGGACGGAGAGCATATTTTCTGCAGTGTCACTCAGAAAGACAACCCCCAAGAAATTGCAACCTTCACTCTGGAATGTGCTTGTTATAAGAAATGCAGATGTATGAGGGGCCATCCCATCCAAGTCCTTGACCAATACGTGATGATGTTTCCAGCCCAAAATAGGGACTGTCGCTGCTCTGTTCTGCCCCAAGACTCCATTAATATATCCAACTCTGACGATCCTCACGTTTGCATCCAACCCCTAAAAGGAGGTAGGACAATAATGCAATGTGAACCTCTCTTTACTGATGACACAATGGATGAGCCGGGTGGAGGGTGTCACGTTTTGCGGAGCAGGGATGGAAATGGGGAGGCCATGCAGGGCCAGGGGCAACAGGTTGTCAGGAGCAAAAGGTCTAGACCCATCCCAAGGACACAAGAAAGAAGGCAACAAGGCAGACTGCACATGAGCAGAAGCTCCAAGCCCTCAGAATATGCTGCACTGTTCCAGTGGACTTCAATTACAAAATGTTAATTTGAAGATAAAATTATTAAGAATTTTGAGATGGCTATCACAGAGCATTAAACTCTAAGCACAAGACTCTTCTGAGCATGAGATTCTATGAGTTGCACTGATCTCATGCCCATGAGTGTAAGTGCACACATAATATTATCGTTTCTTTATAATGCCAGCCAAAATGTTTCAGAAAGACTTGAGACAGCTTAGAAACACAAATAACAATTTTATTAAAAATGTATTTTGATTAAATACAAACATAAGATTCAAACACTACAAAGATTATATATGTCACACAAGTGATAACCGTTTTGAGGCACAGGATTTAAGCTTAATTTGGGCAGCGAATTGGCTAAAAAACTTTCTGGCAGCTAAGAAAACGAAAACTACAAGTTACACTTTATTTTCTGGAGATAAAAAACATGTAGTATACTTAACATGCCTTTTAGTCTGCTAAATCTTTTGGTTCATAAAAGGGTAATTTCTCCAGGTAAATCTGGGTTATTTTTTTTTCTCTCTCTCTCTGTCTACTCCTCTTTCTGTCTTTTTTAAATTCACTTTTCCCAATATTTTGGAGATTCAGGATTAAAGATTAAGAATGAATTAAGGCATGGAAGACCTTAAGAACACCTTAGTTACATTGTATTTATTATGTTATCATTAAGAATGATTAATGTCAAGATTCCTTTCATATTCTATTCTGTTGATTCTAAGAAGTTTTAGGATTATGAATAATGGCATTTAAATTAAAGAACATCATTCAGAGCATTCAACCTCATAACTTTTGGAGCCCTTAAAACAGTTCGATGAAATTAAACTGTTTGAGTGTTTCTTTCTCAATAATAATAGAGTTTTATATTCAGGACTGCTTTCCTTCCTATGATTATTGGGGAGTAAAAAGATTTTTTTTAATGATACAACTGAGTTGGATAGAAAATCAAATAATTCTACTCATGTACCGACAATACGTCATCTCTTTTTATAGTTTAAAAATTTACAAGAATGTAAAAATGAGTATAAGCCTTCAATTTATTATTTTATTTTATTTTATATTTATAACCAAGATTTTTAATTAGGAAGAGGAAATTAAAGAGAACACCTATAAAGTGTTGTTATTTTCTGGGCAGTGCTTTCCAGACTGCATTAGAATCTTGGCAAGGAGAAATAGCCAGCCTGGTCACAGGGCACATGAGCTGAGATGCGGCCACCAAAATAGAGGACAGAGCGTTTATTTTACAGATGCACGAAGAAAGAGTTCTGCACATCATGGCACCACCATGAATGAAATGCGTGACAACAAAAGCTTTAGAAGGGTTTGTTTGGTGACTTCCTAATGAAGCAAAGGCTAGTCAAAGAGGCAGTTTCCAAGAGCAACAGTCTTTGTAAACAGCACCTGCTCTGCAAGTCAATTCATTCACTACCAGCTTGTTTTCAGAGACAACCAAAAAAAAAAAAGGCTTTTGGTTTTTTCAGGAAAAAACCTTAGAATAGTAGCTCTTTAGTGCTTCACCCTAAAATTCAGCGATATCATTGTATGACAACAAATTCAGAAATACCATTGCACAATAAGAAGATCATTGACCTTCTTAAATACCCATCTCTCTCACACAAACACACCAATAAACTCCATAAAGGCAGATACTTTGACTCTTGTATGCTGTTTTCTTAAGAGTCTCATCTAGTGTATGATTCATCATAAGAGATTAAATATTTGTTTGAAGGATAAATAAATGAATGAGTACATAAAGGAATCATTAAGTTGTCAGCTCAAATTCTCAAAAACACATAAATTATTTGAAAGGTCTGAATTTGTTTTGTGGGAGGCTTCTCAATACGTAATTGATGCCCATCTGGCATCATTTATGATAAATCTAAGTAAATAACCTCTATGCTACAAATAAAACATAATTGTGGTAATTCTAGTCAATCTATGCCGCTTTAAAACTACTTTCTCTTTTAACTTCTTATACAAGCATTGTAAATGTTCATTTTAAAATAAAATAAAGTCACATTACTTTTTTCACAGGATTCACTTTTTTATTCAATATCTAATGGATATTTTTGCATGTAACTATTAATATACATAGACATGCATAACATTTTTAATGGCATATTAATCCCATGCAATATAATTTATGCAACCAAAGACCTATGGACTGGTGTTTGAGTTATTCCACTGCTTTTCTGTTACAGACAATGCAGCAACGAAAATGCTTGCTTGAGCATCATTACATATGTATGTGCTCTGCCATACTTCTAGCTTCAAGCCCAGAACAGAGTTCTACTGTAGCAAAAAGAAGTTCCAGAAAGATGGCTAAACCATTCCTCTCATAATGCTTCTGATTTTACATAATCTCCACATTCACAAAGTTGGTTTCTTCTTTAGATCTCAAAAGGTAGGGTTTCTCTACCTTAAGCTTGACCCTATTGACATTTTCAGTCAAACAATTCTTTGTTGTGAGGGGCTGCTCTGTGCATTGTAGAATGTTCTGCAATATATCTCTGGCATCTGCCTGCTAGATCCAAAAGCACCCCCTGCCCCTGCACTGTGACAATCAAAAAGTATCTTCAAACATTTCCAAATGTCCCCTGGGAAGCAAAATCCTCTCTAGTTGAGAACCACTGTGCTGAGGAATAGCTCTCACTCCTTGAGGAGATTTAGATTATTTTTTATCTGCGCTCAGTTTTATGCTGGGATATCCCCAGCCCTCTCTTTTGTAAGACTAACCCCATCTTCCTGATCTGTCCTCTGTTAGAAAAACATCTTTGAGAATTTTCAGATTTGTGACAAAAATTCAGTCAGGGGCATTTCGATAGGTGGCTATTTGGAAAAGGAAGCCTTAGATTCATTTATCACCTGGACCTGATTAAAGATGGTGTCCTTAGCCCAAAGGAACAAGACTTCCCAGATGCAGGATGTTGGGAGTTGGTCCTTTTGGACGCAGAAGTCCAGTCAGTTTTCTAAAAATATCATCCAAGAAAACGAATAAGCACATGTCTTTTCAGACCAGAAAGCTAATTCTTACTCTACTTGGCAAGCCCTGTCTCAGCACTGTTTGTGTCTTCTTCCCAAAACACCATATGCACTCTGTATATGATGGGATCTAGGTAACAGAGGTGGTACTGCCTGTTAGACATTGAAAGCTAAGGATCCCCTTATAATTAATATCCCAAAACATTTTGTACTGACAAAAAAATGTAATTTTGAAAGAGTAATTACATGTACTTATTATATCTTCTCTCTCTGTCTGAACGTCATAGAAAATAACTTCACTACATTTTAAATCAAGGAATTGATTTGAGCGATCTGGTATTATGCCAAATATCTTTTTCTTCTAGTTTGGTTAGCTCTGTGCATGTTTCTTCACATTTATAATTCCTCTGTCAAAGTGTGCATAACATTTTAATGCATGATCTTGATTTCAAGATACAATATTTTACCCACCCAGGAGGCAACTAGTTATTCTGAGGAAACTTCTCCTTCCACCACTGGTAGTGGGCTTAATGAGGACATGTCTGGAGTTAGAAACAATGAGTGTTGGGAAAAGGGAAAAGATTTTGCTTATGAGGCATACTTTTAGAGATAGATTAATTAGACTTGCAATTTTCCAACTCATGTATAGTCTGAAGCCGGTTGAATAACAGCAGGTAGAATTTAGATGAGTAAAAGTTTATGCTTTTACCAGCATCTCTACTATGGCCAAGCATAGGGGATTGGAGACCTTACCATTATTATTAAATCACATTTATTCCAAAGATGTTTCTAAAATCATTGAAATGAACAAGGCAAATCACAGCTGACACATTTCCACATATAATTGAACTAGAATTTCTAAAAAACAGAGGGGTGCGTGTGTGTGTGTGTGTGTGTGTGTTACTGCTGGACAATAGAGCAAATGAAAAGGTATAGTTGCAAATAACTCCAGTGGGAAATTCTCAAAGGTAAAATTCTCAAAGGAAATTCTCAAAGGTCAAAAATGCTTGGAATTCCAAAGTTACTTCACTGATCTGTGAAATATTAGGGAGCAGATACCTTACCGACTGAACTCTGTCTTCTCAGTTCCTAGCAAAGTGCCCAATGATAGTAGGTTTTGTTTAAATGATTTTTTATTAACTGAATCTATAAAAAATCCAGTTCCATTGTATACTCACAGTTATGTTTCTACTTTATTTTTAAAGGTATTTGTAAGAAAAAATGCTCTAATATAAGTTAAAGATTTTTGAAAAGCTAAAAATTGGATTATTCCTCTGATTTGTCATTACTCAGGAGGAACTAAGTGCCCAAAGATAACTAGCCAAGGTAAAAAACAAAAACCTCTTAAAGTGACCAAAATCTTATAATTAAAAAGTAAAAAGAAATCCAAATAAAATTGAAGTCTTTATATTTTGTCTTTATCACATAGTTTAACTATATTTTAAGGGTATTATTAATTTTCTCAAGGGCCTCTATTCATTCTTTCATACTCAAATCACCCTACATTGAAATATCTATCATATAATCAATCTTGCTGATTTTCTTTCTTTGAACTGACATTGTCACAAATCTACTAGATCCTCTTTGTCAATGATTATGTACGAGATTCAACGAGCACTCTTGTTCACTTGCTTTGACTCATCACATTAAAATATCTCATCTCTTGTGAAACCTGCAGACTTATTTATTGACTTACATTATATTTGCTTTGTACATCTGACAAAAATATCATTGATAACAAATAAATAGGAAATTGTAATGTTAAACTGGAAGTATTGTTTAGCAAAAACAAATTTTACAAATGGTCGTTTCATTAAGAAATGATATAATTTTGCAGAATTCAAATTGGTAAATGCAGAGAAAACAGAAATTAAAAATTTTTTAGAGAAATAGGTCATAAATTAATGAGACATTTTCATGTGCCTTATCACCAATGTTCTACTTATTATAGTATGTCATATACATTTGACCATTGTAGTGAAGACAGAGAATAAAGCAAGAAAACTAAATGGAGAAAAGCACAGAAGAAGAGATAAAAGTATACTAAAGAACATGGATTCTTGAGTGAAATAGACTAGGGTTTAAATCTTAGATTCTACAGTTACTAGCTATGTTACCATGGAAAAGAAAGTTGTTTCCTCTCTAAGAAACCATTTATTTGAATGTGAAATAAAAAGGATAACAGTATATATCTCATAGATTTGTTGTAATGATTGAGATAATTATGTAAATCAGCACAAATCCGAACAAATGGTAAACACTCAATAACAGATACTATTATTTATGAGAAGAAATAGTAATAATTAGCATGAAAAGAATAAAGGCTTTGTTTCTTTAGTGCTATGGTTTTAATATCTCTTCAAAATTCATGTGCTAATTTAATCCCCAATTCAATAGTATTAAAAGGTAGGGGCTTTGGGAAGTTATTAAGTCATGAGGGCCCCCTCCCCATGAATGAGGTTAGTGCCTTCTAAAAGTGTGGGAGGGAACTATTAATAGCTAGGCCCCTTTTTGCTCTTTCACCTTCTGCCAGTCAGGGCGTAACATGCACCCCTTTTGTCATGTGAGGACACAGAAGCAAGGTGCCATCTTAGAAGCAACAAGTAGCCCTCACCAGACACAGGAACTGCTAGTACTTTGATCAGCCTCCAGAATTTTGAGAAATAAATGTTTGTTCTTTAGTATTTAACCCTGTCTCAGGAATTTTATTATAGCAGCACAAATAGACTAAGACATTCGGGTTTTCTAAAAATTGATATCAGGATGTTGGTTTGGAAAGTTCAGCTGCTTCAAATTTTTTGCATACCTCATTAATTTAATTCAAATTCATATAGTAACTGGCATACATCAAATAATTTATTTCAAATTCATATAGTAACTGGCCTATAGTAACCATAAAATTTATATAGTCTGGGCATATAGTAACCATAAAAATTGTGTCTACAAAGGCAATTATAACAAATCAAAATTTATTAAAAACATATTTACACTTGAAATTAGCCTTCTAGTGGGTATAGAGAATAACGTGAATGGAAAATTTTATCTATATATGTGAAATATAGATGAAATTATTGTTTAGTGTTGAGCTCTGCCCGTAGTCAGGAAGCCCTCTAAATGTGTGATGCCTGAGTTTCTTGATCTAGACAATGTGAGTCTAGGACAATTCCCAAAATAATATGATTCTACCAATCATATATTTAAATTTATGTTCATTGCAAATGAATGAGAAGGAATCTGAAGCACTGATTCTAATTTAATTTGATTACCACATATAAACACTATCACTATGCTAGATTCTTTAATTACAGAAGTTTAGGCTGTTTTAATTTCCACTGAAACCTCTCTCTTTGCTTCTTTTTGGGGGTTTTTATTTACGCTTTTGGTTTGGATTGTTAATGGGGTGTTAGTAACTTTTTGCCTATGAAGTACATAAACTTACAAATTATCAGCTTTTAGTTTAATAGCAATTCATTGTTGAAAAGCTAACACTTAAATTATTTTATGCAATACGATATTTCTCTTTGAAGAACTGACAGAAACAAACTTTCCTTATACTTTTCCTATGTTATTCATAATCAATCTGTCTTGAATCAAATGACTTATAATTTAACATTCCTGAGGAAAAATGAAGACAATTCAATAAAAATGTCAATGTAATTTTCAATCACAAAAATAGGAATGTTTATTTATTTTTATTTCACTAAAATTGGAAGACAGCTGTAAATAAAAGATTGAGTTATTTATCCATAAATAAACAAAATTGTTATTCATTGTAAAAAAAAATGAAAGTGTTCCTCAGCATATTTCTGTTACTCTGAACTATTTTCATTATTTCAATCTCTTCAATGACTATTATTGAAAACTTACTATATGCCAGAACCTATGTGCTATGTTAGCCATACAGTTGTAGGCCCTATCTGCAAGTAGTTTAAAATTGAGTTGGACGGTGGCTCACACCTGTAATCCCAGCACTTTGGGAGGCCGAGGCGGGTGGATCACAAGGTCAGGAGATCGAGACCATCCTGGATAACACGGTGAAACCCTGTCTCTACTAAAAATACAAAAAAATAGCCAGGCGTGGTGGCAGGCGCCTGTAGTCCCAGCTACTTGGGAGGCTGAGGCAGCAGAATGGCTTGAACCCGGGAGGCAGAGTTTGCAGTGAACCGAGATCACGCCACTGCACTCCAGCCTGGGTGACAGAGCGAGACTCTGTCTCAAAAAAAAAAAAAAAAAAAAAAAATATTGAGTTGGAATGGTAAATCATGTATACTGATAACTAAAATAAAATTTGTCTATTGAAGTCTGTCACCAACAATTTACTGAGTCGCTCTTATTCATCAGGTGCTATGCTCCACCATAAAGGGCCAGTGAGATAAACAGACCCAGTCATTACTGCTCTATAAAGTTTACAGTTTAGTGGTATAGGTAACATCCAAAAAAAAAAAAAAAAGCTATACAGTATGGAGAGATTACTTTTAGCTAAAAAGGATATGAGGAGAAAATGTCTTGAGGTGTTTTGCCAAATGTTTCACATGACCTGATACTTAAAAGGTGGATAAGAGTTTTAAAGGCTACAGTGGGATAGTGTTAAGTTGTTCACTATTGCAAAAATGAGATATTTTCTAAGTAAGTAAGAGGAATTCAGCTTTCCTCCAACGTGGAGTAACAAGGAAGAATTTACCTTCCATCTGAAAGAACCAAAAGAAAAAAAAAAAGGAAAGAGTATATTTTAAAAAAAGAAATATTTCAAAACAATGGACATTAGGCAACAAAGCACAGTGATTCTTGAGTGACAGGAAACAAATTAGTTGAATCCCCTGATTGCCTCATCTTACTACATTAAGAGAGTTTCAAGTCTGTGGCACAGGGAAGAGGAAGCTATGCATAGCCCACCAGACTCCTTGAGTTGAGAAGATGGATCTGAGAGTCAAGAGAAAACTATGCAGGTAGAGTTTATGGGACATGGTACCAGAGTGGACATTGACAGAGAAATGTCTCCAGAGATATAGGAAGGAAACTCCTTAAACAGTCAGCAGATTTCTGATCAGCTCCTGAGGAAACTGCCCATGGTTTGAGAAAAAACTACCCCAAAAGATGAGATGTAACAATATCTGGAGCTGACATGGGGCCAGGAATGCCACTTGTCATACAGAATTCTATACCCAGCGAAAATATGTATTTTAAAAGGTGAAATGAAACATATGCACACAAAGAAAAGCTGAAATCATTATCATAAGTAGAAATGGACCACAAGACAAATTTAAAGAAGTCCTTCCAGTGGAAGAAAAATAATACCTCATGCAAGTATGTATCTACACAAAAATATTACAACACTTGAAGTAGTAATGACGTACATAAATAAGATTTGTCTTACTATTTAAATCTCTTGAAGAAATAGTTGACTAATTAAAGTTGTTTAACAACGCTGTGTGGTGTTTTGGTGTTTGTAACATTGACTAAGTAAAATGTTTGACTACAAGAGCATTTTCATAAAGAACCTTTTGATGCTTCAAGTTCTACCTCCCCATTCCCCTTCTACTCCACATCTGGGCAAGCCAACAAGAAAGTCGGCTTGCTTCCTCATTTGGCATCAGCAGGGAAGTTCAAACCATGCAAACCCTGGCACACTCACTAGAACTTTTCCCAAGTTCCCAACCACTAACCACAATTTAAAAAAAAGCAAAACTATATGTATAAGTACATTTTTCACACTGCTGATAAAGACGTACCTGAGACTGGATAATTTATAAAGAAAAAGAGGTTTAGGCTGGGCACGGTGGCTCTCGCCTGTAACCCCAGCACTTTGGGAGGCCGAGGCAGATGGATCACCTGATGTCAGGAGTTCAAAACCAGCCTGATCAACATGGCGAAACCCTGTCTCTACTAAAAATACAAAATTAGCCAGGCATGGTGGTGGGTGTCTGTAATCCCAACTACTCAGGAAGCTGAGGCAGGAGAATCACTTGAACCCAGGAGACAGAGGTTGCAGTGAGCCAAAATTGCACCATTGCACTCCAGCCTGGGCAACAAGAGCGAAACTCCATCTCAAAAAGAATAAAAAAAAGAAAAAGAGGTTTAATGGACTCACAGTTCCAAGTGGCTAGGGAGGCCTCACAATCATGGCAGAAGGTGGAAGGCACATCTTACATGGTGGCAGGCAAGAAAGAATGAGAACCAAGCAAAAGTGGAAACCTCTTATAAAATCATCAGATCTTGTGAGACTTATTCACTACATGAGACAAGTATGGGAGAAACCACCTCCATGATTCAATTATCTCTCACTGGGTCCCTCCCACAAAATGTCAAAATTATGGGAGTTACAATTAAAGATGAGATTTGGTTGGGGCTACAGCCAAACCATATTATTCCGAGCTTGGCCCCTCACAAATCTCATATCCTCACACTTCAAAACAAATCATGCCTTCCCAATAGTCCCCAAAAGTCTTAACTCATTTCAGTATTAACTCAAAAGTCCACAGTCCCAAACCTCATCTGACACAAGACAAGTACTTCCACCTATGAACCTATAAAATCAGAAGGAAGTTAGTTACTTCCTAGATACAATGGGGGTACAGGCATTGGATAACAGCTGTTCCAAATGGGAGAAATTGGCCAAAATGAAGGGGCTACAGGCCCCACACAAGTCCAAAATCCAGCAAGGCAGTCAAACCTTAAAGCTCCAAAATAATCTTCTGTGACTACATGTCTCACATCCAGGTCACTGATGCAAGAGATGGGTTCCCATCATCTTGGGCAGCTCCACCCCTGTGGCTTTGCAGGTACAGCCTCCCTCTCACCCGCTTTCACAGGCTGGCATTGAGTCACTGTGACTTTTCCAGGCACATGGTACAAGTTGTCGATGTATCTCCCTTTCTGGGGTATGAAGGACAGTGACCCTCTTCTCACAGCTCCACTAGGCAGTGCCTCAGTGCAGACTCTGTGTAGGGGCTCCAACCCCATGTTTCTCTTCACCAAGATAATGGGGAAAATGTCCCCAGGGCATAACAGAGAACTCTGTGACAGCTCCTCCCATCACAGGCCTGGAAGTCTAGGAGGAAAAAACGGTTTCATGGGTCAGACCCAGGGCCTTCCTACTGTGTGCAGTCTAGGAATTTGGTGCCCTGCATCCAAGCCACTCTAGCCATGGCTAAAGGGGTCAAGGTACAGCTCAGGCCATGACTTCAGAGTGTACAAGTCCTTGAAGACCCCACTCCTGCAGCAAACTTCTGCCTGGATGTACAGGCATGTCCATACATCATTTGAAATCTAGGTAGATGTTCCAAAACCTCAATTCTTGACTTCTGTGCACCTGCAGGCTCAACACCACATGGAAGCTGCCAAGGCTTGGGGCTTGCACACTCCAAAGCCACAGCCTGAGCCATACCTTGGTCCCTTTAGCCATGGATGGGATGCAGGGCACCAAGTTCCTAGACTGCACACAGCAGGAAGGCCCTGGGTTTGACTCACAAAACCATATTTTCCTCCTAGACCTCCAGGCCTGTGATGGGAGGAGCTTCCACAGACTTCTCTCTTGTGCCCTGGAGACGTTTTTCCTATTGTTTTGGCAATTAACATTTGGCTCCTCATTACTTTCACAAATTTCTACAGCCAGCTTGTATTTCTTCTCAGAAAATGGGTTTTTCTTTACTATTGCATTGCCAGGCTGCAAATTTTCTGAACTTTTATATTCTATTTCCCTTTTAAAACTGAATGCTTTTTAACAGCACCTGAATCACCTCCTGAATGCTTTGCTGCTTAGACATTTCTTCCACCAGATACCGTAAATCATCTCCCTCAAGTTCAAAGTTCCACAAATCTCTAGGGCAAGGGCAAAATGCTGCCAGTCTCTTTACTAAAACGTAGCAAGAGTCACCTTTACTCCAGTTTCCAACAAGTTCCTCATCTCCATCTGAAACTATCTCAGCCTGGATTTCATTGTCCATATCATTATCAGCATTTTGCTCAAAGCCATTCAACAAGTCTCTAGGAAGTTCCAAACTTTCCCACATTTTTCTATCTTCTCCTGAGCCCTCCAAACTGTTCCAACCTCTGCCTTTTACTCAGTTCCAAAGCCACTTCCACATTTTGGGGTATCTTTACAGCAGCACCCAACTGCCAGTACCAATTTACTGTATTAGTCTGCTTTCACACTGCTGAAAAAGACATACCCAAGACTGGGTAATTTATAAAGAAAAAGAGATTTAATGGACTCACAGTTCCAAGTGGCTGGGGAGGCCTCACAATTATAGCAGAAGGAGAAAGGCACATCTTACATGGTGACAGTCAAGAGAGAATGAGAACCAAGTGAAAGGGGACACCCCTTATAAAATCATCAGATCTTATGAGACTTAGCACTACCACGAGAACAGTATGGGGGAAACTGCCCCATGATTAAATTATCTCCCACTGGGTCCCTCCCACAACACATGGGAATTATGGGAGCTACAATCTAAGATGAGATTTGGGTGGGGACACAGCCAACCCATATCACTATTCATCCATCCCTTCTCTCAAACCATTTCTGACCAAAGAGAGTCTTACCATGTGGGTAATCTTTCATACCTTCTTGGGACATCTTCAGCCTTGTGGCATAATCAGTCAATATGGAACCAATTCTGGGGAGGGGGCAGTTGATCCTGCTCTTTCTTAGGCAACCACAGAGCAACTGGCAGTGAGTAAGGTGGCCCAAGGGATGACTATCATTACCTGAGGGACTTTTTTGTTGTTGTTTGTGACTTGATAACTGGCTCTGCTGCCACCTGGCTAGAGAGTGCTTGGTGCTGTGCTAGTGTACTTACATTTTGAGATGTGCTGATTTTGCTGCATTTTCTGAGCTTTTCTGGCCTCTGCCAAGATTTAAATGATAGATCTAAGTCAGAAGTATGAAAATTGACATTCAGAGACAGGAGTATTGGCTTGTGGTCCTTCCCAAAGTGATTCTGAGTTCTGTGTCTCTCAGCTTAGACTTATCTGTGTGTCTTAGATTTAATCATATGTCTCAAATTTAGTGCAAGCCATGAATGATGCTAGGCTCAGATGAACGTCTTACTCTATGACTACTGGTTATGTGTCTCAAGCAGGTGTTGACTCCCATTCTATAGAGTGCTCAGGGGAAAGGCTGGCACACTGTGCAATAAGTATGCTTATCCAATGCTTGCCTATCTGACAAGGAGTGGTCACCATGTGGTGACCTCCAGTCCATACCTAAACTCAGATGGCTTTAGGTATCTAAAACAACCTTCGTTGTTGTTGCTACTGTCTATGTGTCTGTCATCAAAAAGATTCTGGTTCTCAGGGAAGAACACCCATATCATCTCATAGCACAGCTGTGGGCTTAATTCAAACCTGACTTAGGCCTGGAGTCCCTAAACCCAATAACAACTGCCCTGTGGAAGACCCCCAACATTTAAAATAATGATTTGGAACTCTCTAGAGGAAGATACATATAAATAAGGACAGAGTAGAGAAGATTGCCCTTCTTCCTGAAGCGTATCCTGTAACTCCACCCCCAAAAAACAACAACAACAACAACAACAACAAAACACTAGGATACAGGGAGAAGAAACAAAAATTGAAATAAAGATCCACAACTGGACTCAATTGAAAATACAAATTTTTCTAAAATAGTTATTCAACAGAAAGATAAAATAACAGAATTGGATTTCACATCTCCACAATATGGGTTTTAAATGAACAGATTCTGATATGTAGTACTTGAAAAATCTTTGTGGTCTTCATAGATACTGGGCCTCAAACTACAGTTATATGAGGAGATACCACTGAATGTACAAGGTATATCCTGTACTTTAGAGGAGTTACCAAACACAAAACAGAAGGCAAACATGTATGTCTCACCTTAAACACTGAAACTATTGCTTTGCCTAAATTCCTTGTGGTCAGAGTGCCCATTGACCTATAGCACCTGATACGGACATTTTGAACCAATTAGTAATAAATTAATATTAATTATCTGGCATTTACAATCAGCTTGGTAAAATGGAGCCCCTTGGACCTGTCCTTCTAATTATAATAGTTAATACAGCCCAACTTAGATTAAAACAAGGTCTACAGTAATTAAGAACCATCATATAACACCTACTGAAGGAAACAACTATTGTTCCTACTGCCTTCCCTTTAAATAGTCCAATTTGTTCAGTGTTTAAACCTGATAAAAAATAATTGGCATGGGAAAGTTGATTACCACAGCCTAAATACCCTGATGCCCCTGATTAAGACCTCCATATCAATATTACTGAAGTTGTTGGTTCCTATCAATAACTGGAAAATATTTTGCTATTATAGGTTTAGTGAATATGTTCTATTCAGTACTTATTTCAACAGCTTCCCAAGCATAGTTTGTTTTCACTTTTGAAGAGACAAAATATACGTGGGTATCTCAACAGCCCTTGTGTGACATTGCACACAAACTTTGCATGCAATATATTAACTACAACTGATTTTCTCCAGGAATGCATGTATGCCATTATTTTGAGGGCAACAAATTCATTTGACCCATTCATCCAGAAAATGCAAACAAAAAGGAGCCCAGAAAAAAAAGGGGATTATCTCACCCACACAATACAAGGCCATGCCTTCTCAGTTAATTTTCTGATAATTATTTGGTCAGCAAAAGTATATATACTCTGTCCAAACTGCAATACAAAAGGCCCTCCCACTAGTATCCCCAAGTCTCCTTTGCTACAGAGGCTTCAGCAACGTCCTCTCATGATACTTAGAATCCATGAACACACAGTCTAAACAATTTTCTTTTGAGACAGGGTCTCACTCTGTCACCCAAGCTGTAGTGCAGTGTTACATTCAGAGTTCACTACATCCTTGACCTCCTGGGCTCAGGTGATCCTCTCATCTCAGCCTCCTGAGTACCTGGGACTCCAGGCATGCACCACCACACCTGACTAAGTTTTGTATTTTTTGTAGAGACAGGGTTTTTGCCATGTTTCCCAGGCTGATCTCAAACTCCTGGGCTCAAGCGATCTACACATCTCAGCCTCCAAAAGTGCTAATTCTTCTTAATGAAAATAACCATAATTTCCAATGGTTGTGTATTATTGTTGGTTAAATACTATTTATTTTATAAATAAGCATTAATGTGTATAATTTTAAGACTTTTAAACACATTTTTCAAAAATTTCTTCAAGTGAGTAATTTTATTATAATGCAGAATCTCCAAAGTGCCATCTATTTTTAACATAACAAGAGAGCAAATCAGTTATCGAGACTCACTACGACAGTGCAAGAACCCATAAAGAGTCAGTATGCCTTTTAAAAATCAATTTTGTTATTAATATGTGTTATATTGACAAAATAAAATTGCATCCATTCTATTTTTAATTTTAATTGCAGCTATAAATCATCATTGTTCTTAAAATTCTGTTAAATTACATTTATTAGTGCTGACTTCCTCTGACCTCTCTTTCTGCTGCCAGTTAATGTAGTACCTTGATAAGCCAACTTATCCTAAAGTCATTAGTATACACTCTAGCCATGGTAACTACTATAATCCTTTAATCTGAAAGGCAGTACAAACAGTTAAAACCTTACATGGTTTTATTAATTACAAAACACACAAAAATACTTATATACTCATCAATACTTTCATATAATTACTGATTTTTAAATATTGAGAATATACTTACTTGTACAGTTAGGTAAAGTTCCAGACCATGTTCCATTGGCTGTGCACTGTCTAACTGAAGGTCCAGAAAGGATGTATCCCTCCATGCAGGAATAAATGACTGAACTAGAAAATGTTGTGCCATCAATTCGGAAGACTTTCCCATTGGCTGTGGTTCCTGGGTTACCACACTGCACAGCTATAAAACAGAGTGTTTAAGAGTATATATAAAAAATGCAATCAGAAATTCTTCCCAAAAAAGTTAATGACTAAATGATTCTTTCAAATTATTCAAAGAAGCAATAAAAACTTCTAAAATAAGTAGTGAAGTATCTAGGTAGTTGAAATTCAAGATGAATGTATGTTGATTTTATTCGCTTAATTACTGGGATGCAAATTATAACATTTTCTTAAGACTTTTTTTAGCAGCTTCAGTAAAAACTCTACAGAGTAAAATAATTATTCAAAGAGTACTGTATTGGCTTCAGGTACCACAAAATCTTTTAGAGAAGGATTATAAGAATCTCTGTCTAAAAAGCAACTCATGTAAAATTGGAAGACATGTAACAATGAGTGATGAGATGCAACAGAGATTTATTACATTTATATTTCAGAAAAGACAGATACACAATTTTAATATTGTAAGCATCTATGTATATTTTTGTTTGTATAAGTACATGACTGTTTTGCATTAAAATGTATAAATTCTATTTCTAGACCAGAGTACCAAAACTAAACCGAGTAAAAACAAAGTAATTAAATATTAGTAATCGTTTTCATTAAGTTTCAATATATTCTAAATAAAAGTTACAAACACAAATGTCTTTTTATGATTAACTATTTTACATATATGTTTAACTATTTGTCAACAATATGTTAATTTTTAAACTATCTGACTTAAAAGCTATAATATATCAAACGTAATGCTTAATTTTCTTGTAATATCAGAAGGCATTTTAGTACCTTACAGAAGTGAAGGCTTTTATGAATATGAAATATGATTATAATTTCAGAAAATACCATCTGCATCCCTTGCTGCATCTTAAATATTTCTTTTTGCCTATCATTTGTATAACTGCCGTGTGTGTGTGTGTGTGTGCATGCGCGCGTGTGTGTGTATGCATGTGTAGGCAAGAACCTTATCCATTTTACATATATACATAAAAATCAAACTCTAGATAATATTTTAAGCAGAACCTATGATAAAACAGACATTTTTACTTTGTTGTTAAGCATGATTACTTTCTTCTAAATGCATTAGTGCCTGCCTGAAATAAAATTTTGGCCATGTTTACTTGTTATATATCATGATCCATAGCTTGACGTAATGCAAGAAGGATTTGAGATAATGTCATCTCTCTTTTAAAATGTCATGTAATTTTTATTTTGAAATAGAGACCTAGGCAGAGTCAAATTTCCGCACAATAAAAATCAAGAATTTCTTTAGTCAGGGTGGTTTCAAGATATGGCCAAATCATACTGTTGTTTCTGTTCTCTTGACTTTAATTCCTCCACACCTAATACACAAATTTCTCCTATCCAGACATTTTATTTGAAATAAGCACAAGTAAAATTAACTTAAAATGAAACAAGGTAAGTGCGTCATCTATCATGAGTGAAGGCTTAAAGCTTGCTGGATACAATGAAAGGAAACAGCAACTACTTTGCCTCTGCAATATTGACATTTAGGAGAAAAATGATTTATTGTTGCCTGTGAATAAACCTGCATTTACATTTAATACTAGTCAACCAAACCGTCTCTTCTCACAAGAGTCATTTCCCAGCAGTCAACAGACATAATCTAATAAAAATGAGTTACCATTTTTTTAGATTCATTAAGCACTTAATATGTCACAGCCACAACTTTTCCAAAATTATTTACTTCTCACAAAAATGTTCTGAGTTAGTATTAACATCACCATCATTTCTTAATAGGAAAGTGAGGCACAGAAAGATTAAGTAACTTGCCCAATCTCACAAAGCTAGTTAATAGCAGATTGTTCATCTAGTACAAATTCCTAGGAATGATGCTGATAGCATACAATAAAAGCATTGAATCATATTCAGCGTAGGAAATAAGCTGAAACATAATACATGTTTGTAAATTGAATTTTTTTTTGTGATGCATCTTTATAGGAAGTATATTTTATATGTTTGCCTTTCTTTTGTTGCTAGAGAGAACTCTTATTTTAAAAATCATGGTACCATTTGTTTTCTTGTATCAAAGTAATAAGTAGTCATTTCTAAAATGACAAAAAGAAGTATAAGGAAGAAAGTAAAGATTGCTTAAAATTCCACCACTGAAAAATAGAAATTGATATTTATATATGCATATATGTGTATATGATTATGTATTAATATGAATATAATTATTTCAATATTCTAGGCTTTGTGTTAGGTGTAGACTATACAACAGTGAAATATTAATTTACTCTTTTTTATTTCTATTTTTCTTACATAAAATTACAATTAAGGTATCTTTCTATCATAAAGTTTAGTAACTGTATGGTTTTCCATACAGTTCATAATTTACCTAACCAATTCCCTGTTGAAAAACATTTAGTTAGGCTTGGTTTTATTTTTCTATGATTTTTGGATATAACATACTAGAACTTATATTTACAACTCTGTACATTAGTTCTATGTTTAAGATAAATATCTAAAATAATTTCTGGATCATATTTTAGTAGGGTGACTGTAATTAACAACAGTGTATTGTACATTTCAAAATAGCTAGAAGTGAGGACCTGAAATATTATCAACACATAGAAATAATAAATGCTTGTGGTGATGGATATCATAAATATTCTGACTGGATCATTACACATTTATGCATGTAACAAAATATCACATGTGCCCCATTAATATGTAAAATTATGTATCAATAAAAAATACCTAAAACATTAAAAATTTAACTTGTTTGAAATATATTGCCACAGAACCACTAAAGATATTATAACAATACACACTTGCATTGATAGCATAAAACTTTGCTTGTGTTCACACCTCCTATGTAACACCATTTTCCATCATTTAAAAGAATCTGTTTGTCAAAAATGTTACATTCTTCAAATTTGCATTTCTCTATTGATTAAATGAAGTCACTTAAACACATTATTTAATATTTTTATTTTTACATGTGCTTTATCCTTCACATTCTGAAAATACCTTTCATGTTTTATTATAAATTATTTAAAGTAATATGACAGCAATAGAAAACATTTGGAATAAAGAGTAAAAATACCAATAATTTCATAACTGTCCTAGTATTTTTTTGTGTGTATTTCCTTTCATACTTTCACTTAAATGAAAATCATTTCTCATGGTTCTAATATAGCACATAATTTTAAATCTTATTTCTAAGTTTTAGGTAATGTACATTTTCTCATATTGCTTCATGGCCTATATCGTAATATTTTATTGACTATACACTATTAGATCATGTAAACATAAAATTGCTTAAGCAATACTTTTCCTAGTGTAAGATTATTCCAAATTATTGCTAGTTATAAACAGAAATAAGAATTACATTTTCATAATTGTGTGTTCTCTTTAATATTTCTATTTTCCTTGGAAAACATTCCACAAAAGTGGAGTAATAAACTGAAGCAATAGATATATCCCATGAATATTTATCATTCTATTCATTATCATGTTGAGAGCAATTTTCGTCAAATTGCTCTCAAAATATAACAATAAAAATCATCTTGAAATATTTTAAAGTTCTAGTTTTGCTGCTCCTGCACACAAGAATTTTATATTACCGTGTTTAAAATAGGTGAAAATGATACCTTAATATTTAATCATAATTTTTTATTAGTAGTTCTGTTGAATTTCTTCTATAGGTTACAGTTTTTTTTAATTTCTGCTTTCTGTTCATATCCTTTATCCATTCGTCTACTAAAATCTGTTTGTGTAAGTGATTTGTATGAGCTTCATTTCTGAGAAAAATATTAATTCTATTGTATTTGCTACAACTCATAGTTCTCCTTTTATCCATAATATGCATGCTAACAAAGCAATATCAGCACAAGTCTGCATTTCATCTATAAAATATTTTGTAGGTCAGCTGAACAAAGGACTGACTTAGATGTCACCCACACAATGTTGCATGTATAATGATGCCCACAGCATCATTAAAAAGACCTTGACTTTGGAAAATAAGTTTGAGAAATAAAGAGTTTAGTCTCTCTTACTGTATTTTACTCAGCACTATGTTTTCCAAGTCTTTTCCCTATATCAACTAAGTTGCAACTCCTTCATAAGATTATTAAAACTGACCCAGTTAAAGAAAGATAACTATCTTTTCTAGAATATAAATATTAAACATAATCAAATATTTCTATAACATAGTCAATCAAAAAACCCTCAGGAAAGTTTGATTGGGAATTATCTTCTATTTACAAAACCAATATGTTTGGTACAACATCAAGTAAGTTTAAAAATATTTTGCAAGTTTAGTTTTTCCAATAAAATAATCACAAAAAGAACAATTAAGGTCAATACAATAATTTTCTAGCAACATTTTATTTACTAGTCAATTTTGTAAAATATTTTTCTTTTTCCTTTTTATCTTTCTTTTTTTTTTTTTTAAACAGAGTCTCGCTCTGTCACCTAGGCTAGAGTGCAGTAGCATAATCATGGTTCACTGCAGCCTCTGCCTCCTGGACTCAGTGATCCTCCTGCCTTAGCATTCGGAGTCGCTAGGACTACAGGCATATTGCCACCACACCTGGCTAATTTTTAAAATTTTTGTAGAGATGTGGTCTCAGGCTGGGTCCTACTCAGGCTGGTTCAAACTCCTGGCCTCAAGTGATCCTCCTGCCTCAGTGTCCCAAATTGTGGGGATTACAGGCTTCAGCCACAACTGGCTCTCTTGTAAAGATTTAATTATGTTAACTCTGAGTCAAAACAATTAAAATTTTACTCAAGCACCCTAGATGTTGTGAATTCTAGTAACTAACAATTGTACTCTACAATTAAAAATCTTAATAACACTTCTGTATGTTTCTATATTTTTCCATTTCTACAAACTAGAAGCTAAGACAGACATTGAGGTTATGTTAGGGTAAGAACAACCTATCATTTTCTCTTGTCTCTACAATATAGGTACACTAGTCTCCCCTTATCTACTATTCTTTCCACAGTTTCACTTAGCCATGGTCAATCATGGTCTAAAAATAATATATGGAAAATTCCAGAAATAGCCAATCCATACATTTTAAGTTCTGAGTAGCATGATGAAATATCATGTCGTCCCACATGGAAAGTGAATCATCCCTTGTCCAGGGTACCTACCCTGTATATGATATCCACTCGTCAGTCACCTAATATCTGCCTTGGTTATCAGATCAAAAGATCACAAGAAGAAGGGTGAGTACAGTCAACAAGATATTTTGAGTGAGAGACCATATTCACATAACTTTTATTCTAGTATATTGCTATAATTGTTCTATTTTACTATTATAGTTTTAATCTCCTACTGTGCATAATTTATAAATAAAACTTTATTACAGGTATGTGTGAAAAATCATAGAAATAAAGGGTTAGGTAGTATCTGTGGTTTCAGGCTCCCACTAAAAGTCTTGGAATGTATTCTCCATGGATAAAGGAGGGACTACTGTAAAGAGGAAAGAATAAATATTTTTAACAAATATATATTACTTTTTAAATATAAACATTTGCTATGTTGTGAACAATGTTTGCATATATATGACCAATGAGGGTTTTTTAAAAAAATTATCGGTTATAGTTATCTTAGGAGATGGTTACAGTATAATGGGAATACGACTGTTTTATTTCATAGTTGCAGGCAGAATAAACTAGTAAGAGTTATTTTCCTAGTAGTACTCATCTGGATTTAGATACACACTAAAATCCAGTAGTTGCAGTATATTTAATTTCTGCTTGAGATTACCTTTGCACTCTGGCTGCCTTCCGGTCCAACTGCCATTAGCTAAACATGTTCTTTCTTCTGAGCCATGAAGGATGTAACCAGTATCACAAGCATAACGTACAGTACTTTTAGTTCTGAAATTGCTTTCCTGTCTAGAGCCATGGCCGGGAGTACCTGGATCGCCACATGTCCCAGTAGCATCACCTGAAATGCAGTACAGTTCAAGTTAACCAATTCCCATAAACATTTATTAAGTTTACCAGTTAGTCCAAGGGCCTGGTAGGCATTTGTTTTTGTGCATGCTGTGTTTTAGCATACATGGAGTAAAATTGTAATTCATATTTCTTATCTGACTCCAGTCATTTAAAAAAAAGTGTAAATGAAAAAGAAAATAGTTGCAGAGTACAGTGTTATTTTTTTTATCAGTGAATTTGGAGACGTTAAATAGGTTAAGGATATTTCATAAGTTTTTCCAAACCTAGTTAATAACCAAGCTAATGGAAAATGTGTAACCGACAGTACTATGAACTGAAATGACAACAGACTCATAAAACCAAAATTTAAAAAAAACTGAATTCTGCAATTTGCATGTTTCCTTTTCTGAATTTCTTGATTACTGATAATATTTTTATTGTTTTTGTTAAAGTAGAACTGTGGTGTGCTAGGACATGTAAATATTATAATACAGTTCTGATAGCCTAGGTTTCTGTCTCTTATTTTCTCTACCAATGACCAATGATCAAAGATGAATGAACTGCATATTCCTCGTATATGAAAACATAAAAATAAAATGTAAAAGACCAAAATTTAGAAACTCTGACTTAAGTTTCTGATAAGAATATTGCTCATAACTAGGCATTCATCTTTTGATTTTAGTGTTAAAGATTTACTCAGTCTTTACCTAGTCGTTTTATCATTTCTTAAATAATCCTAATCAAAATTGCCATAGTGTTAATATACATAGAGAGAGTGAGCGAGCTAGAGAGAGAGAGAGAGAGAGAAGGGTTGAAAATATAAGCATTGAAAATGTTCTTTCCATTTGTCCTTTTTATATGCCTTGTGTATTTGGAATACTTCATTATATGTCCTTATTTTCATGTGATGTAAAATTAATAACCACACCAAATTTTAAGATTAGTATTTCACTTTTAAATATCTGTGTACCATTTTATTACTCAATTTAGTAGCAGTTTCCTAATACATTGTGGGGTGGGGGCGGGGGGTGAGTCTGTGTGTTCGCACGTATAAGCAGTTATCTGAGAGTTAATTTACTATGAGTCACTCCAAGATAAGACTTTAATTCTCATAAAATCAATTTTATAGTTACATTAAAAATGATAGTTTTTCTAAATCTGTAGATTACATTCAAAGTCCCAGGCAGTCACTTCATAGGGATTAATCACTAGTTAAAAGATTTGGGGTTAATTTACCATTTCACTGCTTTTAACTCTAAAGTGAAAATAATGTAAAACAACTCCTAGTAAGTCATCAGAATGGTATCCACAGAGATAAAGTAGTGTAAAGACAATGGACAATATATAAATATAAAGAAAAAGCAGAAAAATAAGCACAATATCTGGTTGATGGGTAAAAATAAATAGTATCAACTAGGGAGCCATCATAGATCTAAAACGTAAATGGTGTTTTTGAAAAAAAGTGGTAACTTAAACGTTTATCTCAGAAAAGATTTACCAAATACTCTGTGAACAAATTATTAATTAAAATATCTTTAATATTGATTTATGCAAAGATAACTCTAAGCAATATGTCACTTATTAATATTAGGATAGATAAATATCTTTAATAAAATGAATTAGATTAGTTCAATTTACAACATTTTGGACTTTATTTTAAAATTATACCATTAAAGTAATCAATTGCTTAGAAAGTCAAATAGAACTGAACTCTGACAGAAAATCACTGATACAATATTGCCTTCTGAGGAAAATTATATGTGGTATCTGCTAAAATGGGATAGATACTTTAGCTTGAATAGTTTCACCATTTTAACGAACAAAAGCACTTCATACAGTGTAGCATCCTAAAACCATAAATTCTTTAAATTAGCAACACAGTTCAAAACACAAACTTGTAATTTATCATCTACAACATCAGTACCCTGCATTTCTATAGCCTTACACATATTCCAGTAATGTGTAAGCAGTGTTTCAGCTTTTCTTATGAGATTTTTCAGAGAGAAATATATTTTAAGTCTTTAGATTGTTTTGTGTATACGTTACTACTACTACTACTAACAATAATGTAATTTCCAACACATATTGTCCAATTTTCCAAGTGGTACCTGAACAATGAGGTTGTGATCCACTCCAATGGCCATTCAATTGGCAGGTTCTTGATGACTGGCCTAAAAGGGAACGCTTTCCTGTGCAGGAATAGTGAACAGTAGACCCAAAAGTATACTTCTCGCCAGACAGGACTGCATTAGGAGGAACCCCAGGGTGTCCACAGTCAATCACTACAATACATAATTATTGAATATAAAATTTTTTTATATCTCCTATCGAACAACCTATACCAGCATGTTTATAGAATATACCAGAAGTAAATGTTCTGCTGAAACATCTAAAGCCTCCAGAAATCAAACATCTATGTTGAAGGTGGCTTTTTAAAAACAAAGTGGAGTTTGCAGCTATAGCAGCTGTTCTGTTAACTTACTCATTCTGAGGATGAGTTTAACAGCAACATTGTAAGCTAAGTAAGCATTAAAAATGATTAAGTGATTATGATAAATCTGTACATGTGAGAGTGATGAGTGTGTGTCCACATATATATGTGTATGAGTTCGAACTGTATCTGTTCCTGGTAAAATCTGTGAAAGTTAAGGAGAAGATTAATGTGGATTTGCTAAGTAAGGACATAGGACACCATGTGGATTTAAAGTGAAGCAATACAGAAATTACATGAAAAGAACTTGAGGGTTCAAGAGATTCAATGAAGATTGATCTGTGATTCACAATTTAATATATAGTCTAGAATCATTACATTTCAAGTCAGTAATGAATAAATTATGCTGTAAAAAGACAATACTCAGTGGCTTATAAACTAAAACTGCTAGTCATAGCAGAAGCAAAAGTCAATACATTATAGAATATACTTTATGAGTGATAGGTAGTTTCAGAATTTAACATGTGTCCCCTGTTAGTTGTACTCAGAGAAATACTGAGTGTCACATATCTCTAGAGTATCAAACAGCACATGAGGACACAAAAACTTAATAAAACCTTTCAGTATATAATACTCTACCAGGGAGAGCTATAGGAAATGATAAGTCAAAAAACATATGAGAGCTCAGAACACCTGAAGAACTTCAGGCTTACAAGTCCTATGAAAAGATTTTTAACTTTAATGTGGTAGCTACATAAGAATAAGTAAGTAAATTATTCAAATAATTACACCAGTCAACACAAATAAGTCAAATGAATTTTAATCAGCAGGCCAAATTACTGAACTATATGCATAGAATCTGAAATTTTATAGACACAGCAAAAAGTGTTGTTTCTTCATTAGTACATGAATGTTGTCACAAAATGTTCATAAAAGTACACCCCATGAACATAAAAAATCATCTAAATGAAACATAATCATAAAATAATTTTATAATTTAGCAATTTAATAAAACCAAAAATTATTTGCCAAAAATGAACGATTTCTTCACACGCTATTCATTCAGTCTATGAAATTATTCTTCTCTTCCCTGTCAAGTCCAAGACTCACCAACTGTTTGAGATCTAGTTCAATTTGAGACCTATCAATTGACTGAATTGCTAGAATTTATGTTCACTCCTCTATGCCTTCACAGAAGTTTGATTTATATCTGCTAAATTATTTTTCTCACTATGTGTGTTACTTTAAGCATCTTGGCTGTAATCTATTTTATATACATTCTACAACTCCTATCATAACATATAACAAAATGCACTTATTAGATATTCACTGACTAGAAAGATGATATATATTAACAATTATTGCATTAACAAGTATATGTGTCTCTATATGACAAATATTTAAGATCAATAAGTTTTAAGTAACACTTTTGTGTAAATCTTCATGTATTCTGAATCCAAGATGGATGTTTAAGACTAATTTTGCCTTAAATGAAATATTAAATATTAGTACAGAATAAAAGCATAGTTGCCTCTTACAGACGATAATATTGTAAAGTAGGAAATATGACTACTTTTCATATTTTATCTGCTCCAAAGTGCAAAATCAAAGAATGATAGATAAATATTTATCACATTAATTTTAAGAAAATTACATTTGGACATTGAATTTGCAAAATATAGAAAAGTATAATTTCAAAACAGTAAAACAATAAAATCAATATGCTTCTCTGTGATATATATCTTCAGGTCATTTTATAAAGATGATAAACATCCCTATGGTTTCCATGACATGTTCTCAAGAAACAATTCACATTATCTACTTACTGATACATTCTGGTAAAGGTTTGTCCCATTGTCCATTTGGTTGACATATCAAAACTGAAGATCCAAATAAAAAATATCCAGGATTGCAGTCATAGAATACCACAGTGCCGTAAGTAAAATTTCCATGTTCTATTTTACTTTCTCTTTTAGAATTGGCTGGAATTCCAGGATCAGAACAGTTGACCACTAAACAAATGACAAATTTTGAAACATATGTTTGGAATAATATACATATACCTATATAGATTTATATTAGAAATTTACATACTTAGTTTCAAAAGTAAATTTATTCAAACAACCAGATTCCAATAATAAAATTAATCCCATGGATTATCTAGAAAATGGACTGAAATCTATGTGGTAGAAAATACAGAAGAAAGAAAAAAATTTGGCAACAATTAGGAAAATAGCAACTTCGTAAGTATTGTGCTAAGTACGAATTTTAAAAATGATATCTTTTAAGCTATAGCTGAACTGTAAGAAAACAACATGCAGGAGAATGATAATTTGGTTGTATTTTGTCATACAATATGAAATATACTTCTTTGCAAACTGGAAAAACATCGAAGAGTTCTCCTTAATCTGTTTCTATAGATTAAAAAAATGAATAAAGCCTCAATACAGGTGTACTGGCAAGCCAGGCCCACATATAGTTTTCAGAAAAATAAAAAGAAAATAAATGCCAAAGCAAATTGCAAGTAAAAATAATCTCAATTACTTTTTATATGCAGTCACAAAACAGATACAAATAAGAAAGTTAGAAATTAACTCTACCACTTTTAACTTTTAAAAATATAAGTTACAAAAGAAAGTTAGAAATTAACTCTACCACTTTTAACTTTTAAAAATATGTTACAAATTTAGAAAAAGGAAAGCATTGTTAATGAGATGACATCAGTATTAAAGCTGTACGTTTTATTAGATAAAAACTTTTTACTATTCTGCTCAAGCTGTTTTAAGTGTGTCACTGATGTTTATGTGAATATTATTATCATGCCCCCAAATGGGAATATACTTAGACATTTACCTTTGCACATAGGTGGAGGATGGCTCCACTGTCTGTTGGCCTGGCACTGTGCCTTTGTTGGCCCTTGCATAAGATACCCAATATTGCATGAGAATGTTACCACATCATTAAAGTTGAACCCATTTCCACTTGTTCTTCCATAAATTGGACTACCAGGGTGACCACAGCTAACAGCTAATATGATGTGGCAGGAGGACAGGGAAGGAAACACAGAAAAAAAATATTTAGTTATCAGTTATTGCATTATTGATTATACTTAATCATTTCAAACAAAGTAGAAAGAAGACTACTTTTTATCTGGAAATATGTGGAAAGTACATTTACTAATGTAAATGAACAAAGTAGACTGTCAAAATAGTTAACAGCATGATTATATTAGTAAATAGAAAATTATTTAAAATTGTGATAATTTTATGCAAGTGGTACATAGATATTTAAAGTTTCACGGTACCTATTTCATCCTTTCTCTCTACTTTATTGGGGAGGCAAAGAGCAGAGTATTGAAATGCAAAGAAATCTGGGGAATAATTAAAGTTCATGTCCATACCTAATAGCAGAAAAGAACAAAACTAGCCAGGTGTGGTGATTATGCCTATAATCTCAGTGCTTTGGGAGGCCGGGGTGGGAGGATTGCTTGAGGAGAAGAGTTAAGGCTGTAGTGAGCATGATCATAGCTATGCATATATATCATAGTGAGCTATGATCTTGCCACTGCACTCCAGACTAGATGACAGAATGAGATCTTGTGCTTTAAAAACAAAGTTAAAAAGTAGAAAGGAACAAAACTGAACCAGTTTTCCTTGTCTAGTTAATAATTGAGGATATTTAAAGGCAGTTTTTTGCATTTAATTTTGAAATAGTGCTTTCAATATTATTTGAACAACCAATTTTTATGAATAATAGATTGATAAGCAAATGTGTGCTTGTGAAGTAAATTAATGTGACTACATAATGTAGAAAATAGAAAATGATACACAAAGGCTGCATTAGGACATTCATTAATATTTTGAGATAGTCTCAAAATATTCTCTAAATCAATCTTACTGGTTTCTTTCCTTCATCACTGATATTTGATAATATAATTTTTCTTGGAAATAATATTCTTAATTAGGTTCTTTTAATGCTGTGTCCCACTATAAATTTTACATAGTGCTGGCTTTCCCCAAACGCTATTTCTATGAACTGTATTATTGCATTATCTCACTCTATTAATCAGAGCAACTTCAGTAATAGTGCTTCCTAATTGGGCACAGGAAACGACCACAGTCACTTTCAGTACTTAGGAAATGACCCAAGAGCAATTATTTTTCAGCTGTATTGTTAATGTCAACCTACCCATTTGGGAATTTAACTGCATCTTATTCTGGTTTAAAATTATCAATAAAGAAACCAGTTTTACCCTAAGGGCCAATTCTCATTTATAGTCTCAATTATTCAACAAGAAAAACAGTGGTATTAATTGGCTATGCTTGAATATAAATGAAAAAGAACATATCTAGGACAGACACAAGCAGGATATTGTTGTCTTTAAATCATCAGACAATCAATTTGCTTGGGGGGGGGTGTAGGGGTGGAAAGTGATTTTCATTGTCAGCTAGATATTCTATTATCCTATTATCATAACCATGAAACTAGATGTTCTATTATCCTATTATCATTACCATGAAACTAGAATTTCTATACGTTTCTGTGGATTGGATCAAAACAGTATTATGACTGAATTTATAAGTATACATGCAATTGGTCACAGATTAAATGAAATATTTCCTGTGAACACATACTAAAAGTCCCATGTATTGTTTATCTGACACTTCCAAAATCTTTATCCTATGATCCTATTATAATTACAACATATTTACAGTACTTATTTACTACTAATAATTTTAATATAAATGTCCGTTATCTGGAGATGGATATTATTAGGCGAAAAATATAAGAAAAATGTAGTTGACTTTAAGATCCAAAGTAGGATAGATTGTGATCTGAAACACTAAATACTTACGGGGATTCTGAGATGTACTGGAGTTTATCATTATTCAGCTCTATTTTTATTTTCATAATATAGCAGTCATAATAAGTGCACAATGGCCAAATCCACAACATACATATAGGAAGAGATCCATTAAAACCACAAAGCACAGCAGGTATATTTAAGAAATAATGAAAAGATATTTCAAAATACACTTTATTCTTCATCTGTGAATTCATATCTAATCAACCTAAAAGATCACATGGATATATGTCGGACTGGTGAGATCTTTTTAAAATATCTCTAAAATTACATATATTCATATGTTTTGTATGAATTTTAAAATAGTGTAAACAGTGCTTTAAAATAAACTTTTATTTATTTTCTTTTTTATCTGCTTTTTTAAAAATTATTTCAATAGTTTTTGAGGAACGGGTGGTGTTTAGTTGCATGGATAAGTTCTTTAGTGGTGATTTCTGAGATTTTGGTGTACCCATCACCTGAGGAGTATACACTGTACCCAATGTGTAATCTCTCATCTATCACTCCTCTCCTACTCTTTCTCCCTAGTCCCCAGAGTTCATGATATCATTCATATGCCTTCGCATCCTCATAAATAATTTTTAATTTTTTTCAGACAAAATATAGCTACGTTACATATGTGTAATCTTGATATATTTAAAAATGCAATGCATTTTGAGGTTAAAAGATGACATAATGATAAACATCTTCAACCACACACTCTCTATATAAGGGAATTACGGCCCAGAGAGATTAAACACTGCATTAGCTCACATAATCATCAGAGGACCTGAAATGAGAGCAAAGGTTCTTCATGTCATGCCTAATGATAATATTTTCCCCACTGTGCTTCATCAGTATATAATCTTGATGTCATGACAATAGCATCATAATTGTTAGATAATATTTATCCAAAATATTTTCCACTATAAAAAGCTCTGTAATATCACATAGTAACAAACCTTGATACAGCTACACAGTGGTCTCTAGAAATGTAAACCCTTATAATTACAAATGTGTTGATAATGTGTCTTCCATATAAGAGTATTAATTTATCAATATTATATATTTATATTAAATATGAGAAGAGCTAAATTTAATTTATTATCTTCATGATAAAATATAACTGAAATTCTCTTGAACATATTCCACTTTAAAGACTTTTGCATAGCAGTATCAAATTGGATTGTGGAAATTTACTTTATATTGATATATATAACAACAGAATATATATATTCATCTTGCCTAACAAAAACTAGAATTATTCCAAAGATCAGAGGTCTCTAATTGCTTTTGCCATGCTTACTTACGCACACAGGATGGGAGCTGACCAGACCAATTGTGATCCTGTTGACATATCCTCACTGATGAACCAATCAATCGAAAACCAGGATTACACTGATATACAACTGTGTCTCTATATCCATAATTTTCTCCAATGACTTGACCATTCACAATCAGTTCTGGAATTCCACAATGACCCGCTGAAATGCGTTATAAAGTAATATTTTTAATACTGTGATTTGTTTTATTTGTATATTTATATACATGTGGAACATTAGCAAACTTTTAAAGTTGACTTAAAAGCAAGCAACAAATAATTCAATTATAACTATATGACATAAAGGTAACTATGAAATATTTAGCAAAACAACAAATATATGGAAATTAAAAGAAGACACGTGTCTAGTGACACTTGGGTCTTGAAGAAATTATAAAATATCTCAATGTGTAAAAATGAAAATATAGGCTGGGCACGGTGGTTCACGCCTGTAATCCCAGCACTTTGGGAGGCCGAGGTGGCAGATCACGAGGTCAGGAGATTGAGACCATCCTGGCTAACACGATGAAACCCCGTCTCTACTAAAAATACAAAAAATTAGCCAGGCATGGTGGCGGGCGCCTGTAGTCCCAGCTTCTCGGGAGGCTGAGGCAGGTTAATGGCGTGAACCTGAAGGTGGAGCTTGCAGTGAGTGCAGATCGCGCCACCACACTCCAGCCTGGGCAACAGAGCAAGACTCCGTCTCAAAAAAAAAATAAATAAATAAAAGAAAGAAAATATATCAAAATTTAGAGGTACAGATAAAGCATTACTTATTAAAGAAATTAATAAGTCTCAGTGCTTTTAGTAGAAGGAATAGAGATATAAAAGCAATGACCTAAAACTCCATGTTAAGAAGAAGCAAGGAGCAAAATGATGTAAAAATAAGCCAAAGTAAGTAGACAGAAGGAAATATTTAAGATTACGAACAATAGAGAACATTAAGTTAAAAATTCTTTCTCTAAAAATAGCAACAAAATTATTAAACTCTTAGCTAACCCTATTAACACCAAAAAGGAGAGAATAAAATTGTCAGTAACCGGAATGAAATGGTATCACTATAAAGCCTTAAGAAATTAGAAGAATAAGGGAATGCTAAAAACAGCTTTATGCCAATACATTTTAACACTTCAGAAGAAAAGAAAAAAAATTCTGTGAAAATTATAACTCGCCCCAAAACTAACACAAGGTAAAAACATAAAAATATTAATAGTTTTTATCTATTAAAATATGTGAATTCTTAAACAAAAACCTTCCCACGGATTTTTTTTTTTTTTGGCTGGGAAATTCAAGCTTTTAATGTGGAAAATAATTCTTATGCAAACTCTTTTAGAAAATAGAAAAGAAAAAATCACCTTTGAAATTATTTTATGAAGTAATCATTAACCCCAATAGTAAAGCCTCAAAAAAAAAAAAAATTAAAAAGTACCAAAGTCCTTAAATGATTATAAAGGACCAAAGTACTTCATAAACAGAGATACAAACCTCCTTAATAAAATTTTAGAAAATCAGTCTAGTGACGTATAAATGATAATACATCATGATTATCTGGGATTTATCCAGAAATGAAATTTGGCTAAATATGAAAAATTAACCACTGTAATTTTGACATAATAAAAGAGAAAAAATTCTATGTAATTATTTCAATCTATGCAGAAAAAGTATGTAGCAAAATGCAGTGCCTATTCATGATTAAAAACTGACAACAAATTAGGAATATAGGGAACATTCTCAACCCAACAAAGACATTGTTAAAAAAACCTCCAGTGCAATACATTAATACAAAGAAGAAAAACAGCACAATGTTGGGAAACAAAATAGTGAAACTGTTCTATACTCAGGTAATATTTACGTAGAAAATTATATTTTTAAAACATCTTAAACTAGTAAGTGAATTTAGAAAGGTTGTAGAATATTAGGTAAATATTTTGAATAATTGTATTTTATATACTGACAGCAAACAATTGGAGAATGTAATTTAGATAAACAACTTTAGTTGGGCACACTGGCTTATGCCTATAATTCCAGCACTTTGGGAAGCTAAAGCAGGAGGATCTTTTGAGGTCACAATTTCAAGACCAGCCTGGGCAACATAGCAAGACCCTATCTAAAAAATAAAAAAAGAACAATTTTACTTTTTATTTACAATAGTAAAACATTCTGGGGAATAAATTTAGCAATAGCACATTCTATGCTAAAAATACAAAATGTTGCCATTGCACAAAAAAAAAAAAAAAAGTAAAGACCCAAACAAATGTACTCTGTTCATGGATCACAAGACTCAATGTTTTTAGAAGCCAATTTTCCCCAAACTGATGAAAGGATTCAATCCCACCAGAATCTCTTTGTAGAGTTTCATAAACTAATATAAGATTTATATGAAACTGCAAAGTGTTAATGGTATCCAAAGTGATTTTGAAAATTATGAACAAATTTAGAGGATTTACATACATGATTTCAATAATTATTATGAAGTTTTTTCAATAAATAGTGCAAGATACAAAGTGCAAGTAAAAAAGCTCCTCAATGCTACTATGTAACACATAGGAATTAAAAATAACATTGGAGATATAAAAGTTAAAGCTAAAACTATAAAGCTTCTAGTAGAAAGTAAAACAAACAAAAATGATAGACTTTACCAAACTTGAAAATTCCTCGTTGTCAAAAGATGTTATTTAAAAATGAGTAGGCAAGTCATAGAATAAGAGAAAATACTTATAAAACACATAATGACGAAGGCCTTGTAACAAGAATATGTAAAGAACTCCTACAATTCATAACAAAAAGCCAAGTCAATATACTTTACCACTTCACAAAGGAAAATTTACAAATAGCCAATAAGCCTATGAAAAACTGTGCTTAACATTAGTATTCATTAAGACAAAAAATATTAAAATATCATAGGATACCTTTATGCATCCAACAGAATGGAGAGAAAAAGAAAGTTGGCTATACCACATGCTGGAGAGAATGGGAGACAACTAGAACTCTCCCACATGTATTCTGTTGTGAGTATTCAAGAGAAATGAATGTGTATGTCCACAAAAAGACTTTTACATGAGCATGCATAGCAGCTTTATTCATAATAGCCTAAAACTGGACATAGCCCATGTATCCATCAAAAAGAGAATGGCTGAAGTGTGGCATATTTGTACAATAGAATCCTATTGAGCAATAAAAGGAACAAATTACAGATATGCACAACAGCATAGATAAAAGAGAATAAAAGAAGCCTTATACAAAAGAATGCACAATTTTCAATTCCATTTAATGAATTTCTAGAACAGGAGAAATGAATATATGGTGAAAATATCGAAATAGTTACTGCCTCAGGTTATGGAGGAGGAGAGTTGCACAGTGACCGTGAAGGGGCATAAGGAAACTTTCTGAGGTAATGGCAATATTCTATGTCTTTATAGTGGTTTAGTTACACTGATGTATACATTTGTCAAAACTGATCTAACTGAATTTATGATCTATGTACTTCACTACATATAAATTTTGCCAGAGTTTAAAAAAAAACTTTGAACAAATACTGAACTCTAGCTAATGGTATGCATGCTTAATATTTGGCAACAAAGTATACTGATGTTTACAACTTATTTCAAAATGCATCAAAAAAATAAATTAATGGATTGATGGAGGCCTGGAAATATGGATAGATATGTGATAAGCAAATATGAAAAAAATGCTAATTGTAGAATTAGGTGGTAGGCATATGGGTGTTCACTGTCAATTCCTTTAATTGAAAAATTCATAATAAAATACTAGGAAGGCAGGAATAAATGCACCATACTTAGAGAAACAATTATAAGCACATTCTCATGGCTGTTCTAAGCTAAAAGTGTCTGAGGTTACACAAACTAGTTGAGAAGAATGAAACCTTAAGGTCAATTCACAGTGTAATATTCTGGGATTTGCTTGTTTGGTAACTGTACTTTCCTCCTACCAACATCCTTTTGCATTTCATTGTATATAAACACTGTATTCTCTACAATGGATGATCTTGTCTCCTTAGACTAAGAGGCAATATTTTCTTATAAATATTCCTGTTATGCCCTGTCTTTCCAGAGAACAGAATCAAGATTCTAAGTAGGTGAATAAAACTGCATACTATATACAATATTAAATAATATATAATACACAATAGCAATTCATGAGAGCACATGGCCATAAAATATAGTATTTTCAAATTTATATGTATATTTAAAATGCTTTTAAAATTTAGTTTTATTTTAACTATATTTTAAATATAGTTCATTTTAAATATAATATTTTAATATATATTTAAATATTTTAAATATTGTATTTAAATTATATATCATTTAAATATAGTATTTTAAATATATATTTATTTATAAATGTATACATATTTAAAGATACATGTAATATATAATTTAAATACTTGAGTATGTATAAATATATATTTTTATATAACTATATATAAATTTAAAAATTTATATGTAAACTAAGTTTACTTAAAAATGCATAAGTAAACTAAGTAATCTGTAATTGAAATTAGTACAACCAAAATCAGTTTACAAACTATTAAGATTTTTTATTTTTTTGAGTTTTTATTTGATTATATAATCACATATTAATACATAATCATTTAACTCATTAACTATTTTCTGTTTTCTTCAATAATCATTGAAGTGGCCTCATCCATCTGCCCAACCTTATCCAGTGGGAGACATCATGACTCCTACCCTCACCACTCTGCTCTGTCTAGGTGAGACTTAAAGAGGAAGAGGAAAGACACTAGTCTGAGAGGAACTCCATCCCTAGCCAGAGCCTGGTCCATTAATGACCCCAGAGACTCAGGAGTTCCCTGTGTATATTCAAATATGTGTGCTCTTATAAAGAAATTGTTGCTGGGCTTCCAAGCATAACTATTAACAAATGTGCCTGAGAAGGAGAAAAAAGACATTTTAACCAAAACTTCTAACTATACCATTTGAAATTTCAAATAATGATTGTATTTCTATGAATATTTTCAAGCTTATTAGCCACACAATATATAAGTATAAACTTTTCTGCGATGTGTCATATTCTTAAACAGTAATATTTTAAAGACAAAAACACTGTACAAATTTTGCAGTACTCTATTCATGATAATCAGCAATTTTTAAATTCGTAAACAAAAAGATCTTGCCTTACTTCCAACAGATAAGTGAATAATCATTAGAAAAATTTTCATTATTACCTAATTCAATACTTGCTGTCAGATCTTGAAATCATTTTAGAGAAAACAAAGCATAAATAGCATAAATCATACTATTTTCTTAATATTAAATAAATTATTGAAATCTTTGAAAAAGGAGATAAAGCATAAAATATAATATTTTCATAATAAAAGAGGCAGGGTAAGAAGAATGAACTAGTTCAGTTTCTTTAACTGAAGATTTTTTATAATAAATACTCTAAGGGGAAAACATCCTAATTGCCTAAAATCAGGTTCAAAAAAATTTTTTTTTAATTTTAATAGAAATTAGTTTTATGCATGTTGAAATTTTATGAAATAAAACGGGAGAAAGGTGCTTAAATACACACATTACATTGTTTATCTTCTTCAGTCATTACCTTAAGCAAATAGGTGAAAAGAGAATTGACTATGGTTTAGAATGACTTAATAGCTACAGCGATTAATCCAGCTGAGTAAGCAGGCATACAGTTTTCAGCAATTAGTTTTCACCATTATATTTTCAGTTTTCACCATTATATTTTCACCATGCCTGGAAGAAAATGTGTCTCTCCTTAGATTTCACTAGGAACGCTATTTGATTATTCCGTTTAGTAGCTTTTCTATCATGAGCCATTTTTAAAGATTTTTCTGGTTTTTAACATCCTTACTGAATGAATATAAATTAGTATCTCATATTAGGGAAAAAGAGATGCCTCTTTTCAAGGGTGAGGGGCAGGGGGAAGTTTGACAAAACAAATTAAAAATCTGTACCTAGGCATCTGGTTTCAGATTCACTCCAAAGACCTGAGGAAAGGCATTCCCTTACAGCAGAGCCCACAAGTATGAATCCCAAGTCGCAGGTAAAGATAGCTGTTGAGCCATATGAAGTTTGAGTTCCAATCTTATTTCCATTTGGAGGTGTAGGTAGTTCTCCACAGGAAATAACTTTAAAATGATAAATAAATAAAAATCCTTAAAGATACAGTCAAGCTGCACTTGTAACAAAACTGTGCTTTGAACATTTTGAGCTTCCTATGATTTGATGTATTTACAAAGGAAATTGGCATTTGTAAAACATGTTTGAATGAGTGTGAAAGTATGGAGAAAAGAGATGACATAACGTAAAATGTATCCTCTTTAAGTCCCCATAGAACCTTCTAAGTAACAGAGACATAAAGTTCTTTTTTTTCTTTTTTTTTTTTTTTTTTGCATTTTTCGCTTAGTCGACCTGGCTATAGTGGATGAAAAACATCACAAGTTTAAAGAGACGATAATTCATTAATCCAAAATCTTTCTCTGCTTTATCAAGTAACTTTGGGCAAGCCCTTTGACTTACCTGAGCCAAAGTTTCTTCATATCTAAACCAACATTAAAATAATAATTACAATATAATTTTTGTCAAGAACTCTATCGTTTGAGTTTTACATGTAAAATATTTGATTTTCATGAGATCCATTAGATATAATTCATCTGTTTTTTCTAAGTTTTAAAAAATTGAAGAAAATAAATTTAACTGGCTTGCTGGGTCATATAGCATCTCTTATGACTTCTTCATATTTGAAGACCACAAATGAACTGTCATTCTAGCATAAAAACAATAACAGATCATGTTCATTGGGCTTGTATTATGTACTAGGTGCTATAGTGTTTTCATTTATGTAATGCTCAAAACAACTCTCTAGGTTTTCAGTCTTAAGTTTTAGATAGCTGTCAGGTAGAGAAATAGAAAACTTTCAAACTTGCAAGAGCTGCATATCAAATTTAAAATGTACTGATGATTTTGAGCTCATCCCCCCAAAAAAATCATTTGAGGTCGCTATTAATATTATTGATATACTAATATTATTATTAATTCTAATATTTATATTATTTTCATTTAAAAGATGATTAAATGGAGGACCAGAAAAAAATACTATTTTTTTCTTTTTCTCAATTAATTGCAATTCCTAAATCCCTTGCCATTCCCTCATTCTTACCTGTAGGCAGTAACCCAAACTTATTCATCCTTTAAACAATTCTACATAATAAAGAATCTAACACAATAGAATCAGACAAACATTTGATGAAAACCTGATTAAATGAGTGTTTCTGTTGTAGATAATAATTATCTAGTTCTTTGAAATATTCCTATCCATGTGCCCTTTAAAAACAAATTATTCTTTTTAAACAATAATTTGGAAAAAACAAGGAGTCTGCAGTCAGAGAAAAATCCTGGGAAAAAAACTTGGAGGACTAGTACAAAAATTTAGAAATACAGGCTGTGCGCAGTGGCTCATGCCTATAATCTCACCACTTTGGGAGGTTGAGGAGGGTAGATCACTTAAGGTCAGGAGTTCCAGACCAGCCTGGCCAAAATGGTGAAACCCCATCTCTACCTAAAATACAGAAAAAAAATTAGCCAGGCGTGGTGGCAGGCACCTGCAATCGCAGCTACTGCAGAGACTGACAGAATTGCTTGAACCTGGGAGGCAGAGGTTGCAGTGAGCTGAGATCGCGCCACTGCACTTCAGCCTGGCAGACAGAGCAAGACTCTTTCTCAAAAAACAAACAAACAAACAAACAAAAACAACAAAAAAAATACAGATGATGGCAAATTTTTACAATATTAAATATAATTTAGAAATATATTTTTAATACTTTAATTCATTAATGTGATTATCTTGGAACACAGGGCAACCGAAAAATTCTATACTGATATAGAGATTCAAAAAATAAATTTCAAATCAGTGAATATTCATAAATAAAATAATATCAGATACTTGTGTACTTATTACACATAAGATAGTTGTCTGCTATGTTAAACTTCTTAATCATAATAACCCTATGTAGACCTTTGATCTCTTTATTAGTTTGTCTATAAATCATGGGTCTCTATGCAATATATACCATAGAGTTGTGTTGGACGCTAATTAAAAGACTGAATTTTTGCCTAGCATATTTCCTGAAACAAAACAGACAATAAATAAATGTAAGAAAGGGAGTTCAAGATATTTCACCTGAATATCCTATGTTCTGTTAGCTTATGTATATTAGATACTGGCCATTTATATTATAAAAATGTATGGAAATAAAATGCCTTAACTGCTCAATTTGGTTCAATAATATTTATTGAGGATGTGGTTATAGCTGGTATTTCAATTGTGTCATACCATTAAATGTTTGCAGTAACTCTACATGACAGGTGTTATAATTTTCTAGTTTTAAGATTTTCTAGTTTTAGAATTTGGAATCAGAGAGAATAAACATGATATAACATGATAAAAAGTCAAGGGTTTTAGTCAGGCTACTTGGTCAAATATCATTTCTCTATCATTTATAGGCTCTGTGACTTTAATAGAATGATTACATCTGGGGCAAAGGTTTTTTTTTTTTTTAACCAAATGAGTATAAAACATGTAAAGGACTAAAAGCAGTGTCTATCAAGTAGTAAGTAATCATTACTTCATTGTTAAAGTAGGTAATAGATCAACAATTCAAACACTAGATTTCTTAATCCAAAGCCCATGTTTTACTATTTGCTAGAAAAGCATTTACTAATACATAGAAACATAGTTAGAAAATTTAAAAACGTAATGAGAATAAATGACCATATTAGTAATGTCATCTAATTATTGATCTAGTGTGTTTATAAAAGGAACTGATTCAAACAATTCGATAACCAAACATAGCTTATGAAATAAGTTTAGCAGAGTGTATACTTACTTTGGCAATATGGTCTTTCATTTCTCCAACTCCAAGTACCATTAGGAAGACATTCGATGGAGGCAGGACCTAGTCCATGATAACCAGGGTCACAGCTGAAAACTACTTTGGTTTTGTATTCATAATGGGAGCCATTCACGATTCGCCATCTTCCATGTTCCAAGGTAAAGGAATTGATGCTTGGACATGTAACAACTATACAAAAACCAAAGGGTGTAATTGCTAACAAATCACTATATCTCAATGTCTATTCCATTCTTTACATCTCCACTGACTTAATTCACTTACTCTTGCACTATACAAGGTCCTTCAGCATTTGTTCTTTATTTCTTTTGCATGTTGATATTTTCCATTCCCCTAGCCTTATGGTATTGCTGGCAGTTCTGGAACACACTCAATGGTTTCACAATTCAATCTTGTACTTATTATTCTACCTACTCAGAATCCCAGTTGTTGGCTTACCTCTACTCCCTTATTTCTTTATAAGTTTAGAAAAGACTATATTTTGAGGAAATTTTTTTGATGTGAATGGCCTTTTTGTGCAGGAGTAGTGATATCAACTTTAGCTAATTCAAAACTTTTTCAAGGTAAGTAGAAACCTTATTAGAAGCCTATGCTGAGAGTGCGAACAACTTAACAATCTTCATTTTAAATGAAATCACAACTAAGTGGAAATGCTAGTACTAAATGGGAAAAAATAATCGAAATATAGAGAAAATTCAAGAGTTTATTTACATCAATATTTTCTATTTTTTGCTACCAAATCTTTACCAGAATTAATGTCTTATCATTATGTAAACTTATTTACCTAGTGAAGTAATAGTGACAGCAATAGGAACTCTTCTAAGTGTAAGTAAACAGAAGAATATCAACAAAAGTTTAAAGTTATGGATAATTTTTGCAACATTATTTATCCTTATAAAATCAGAGTGAAATATGTCAAAATATCATTTTATTAACACAATCTTTAAAAATTTTCTCAAGGGGCCATGTACTGAAAACACATGTTGACTAAAGGATGACTTTTTACAAAATAAAACATTATTGTATAAAATAAAAGTGCCTTTTTTGATATAAATATTCTGAGGTTTTCAAAAATGATGGAAAAGTCCTTGTACTGTCTTCTAGTACTTCATTGTACAAGATAGCTTACTTAACTTTTATTTCTGACTTAGACATCACATTTCAGTTTAGGGATTGGTTTTTATAATTCTACAATACATAAAATTTCAGGTATATAAAATACCAAGAGAAAAACAAGTGATGAAATTCCCTTGACACACATACCAACACAGCGAGGGGTCTTGTTATGATTGCTCCATGTTCCATCTGATTGGCATACAGCTGTAGTGAGTTCTTTGGATGACAATCGATATCCATCATTACAAAAATAGGTAACTCGTGTTCCTACCAAATAGTCTGTTGTTAGTATTCCTCCATTTGTTGGAGCTTTAGGAATCCCACAGGAAATTGCTAGAAAAAAATACACACAAGCAAAATCATATAAACAGAAAAATGTTTAATTTATTAGGTAACTCTGCTGAACTGTAAAACATGCAAAACTAACAGGGATTTTTTTCAATTCCTCTGAAACAATCTCAGAATCACAGAAATACTTTCCGAACCATAAATTTTGAATAATTTATTCCAAACCCTTATTTAGTAATGTTTATAAATTGATGAATCTATACATTGTTAATGCTTTATTTCTTAGTTTCTTACTTAATTTCTGGTTATCATGTGCATGGTTATCAGCATTTGTATGGATTATATGAGAATGCAAGTTAGGTAAAGAGTATCTCTAATGCAAGCCCATGACTGGACCATCATATAGCAAGTTTGATTAATTCAATTTGACAGATAAATATTAAATATTTTAAAGAGAGTGGCAACCAATATGAATCATAATTTTGGTCAGGAATAAATCAAATAGATTTATTTTACCTGAAAGCTGGCTATTTCTGTCTTAGGAGAAGCCACAACGTATGAGCTGGGGCACCATCCACAAAGTATTGTGTATATTGGATATGTTTAATAAACACAAGGCCAGGACTTACTGTCTTAAAAACCTAGTTAAGATCTTCCTGAATTTCACTGATGTGTCTTAGATGTCTTGATTTTTATCTACAATACATTTGATTTAGGTGAAAATTAGTTTTACTATGATGTGATAATAATGTAAAATTTTATATTTGCCTAGTCTGTTGTATATATTTTATACTTTATAATTTTAAAAGGCTACAGAAAAATCCCCTAAAATTGATTTTTTACCATTTTTGCCCTATAAGTACACAATTGGCACTTACAAACAGAAAAAAAAAAAACATAATCTTTCAAATAACATGTACATAATCTTTCAAAGTATATATTTGGTAGCAATACTCAATTAAAGTCAGGTTTTTTGTTTTTTGTTTTTTGTTTTTTGAGACAGGAGTCTCAATCTGCTGCCTGGCTGGAGTGCGGTGGTGCTTCTGGGATCACTGCAACCTCTACCTTCTAGGCCCAAGTGATCCTCACACCTCAGCACCCTAGTAGCTGGGACTACAGGTGCGTACCACCATACCTGGCCAATTGTTTGTTTGAGACACAGTACTACTCTTTTTCCCAGGCTGGAGTCAGTGGCAGGATCTTGGCTCACTGCAGCCTCCACCTCCTGGGCTCAAGCAGTCCTCCTACCTTCAACCTCCTGAGTATCTGGGACTACAGGCACGCATCACCAGGTCCGGCTAATATTTGTATTTTTTTGTAGACACGGGTTTTCGTCATGTTGGCCAGGCTGGTCTCAAACTCCTAGGCTCAAGCAGTCCAGCGGCCTCTACCTTCCAAAGTACTGGGATTACAGGCATGAACCACTGCATCTGGCCCTATGTGTATCTTTATATATCACACTCAGAGTAAATATTTATACATATCTCCACATAAGGACTAATGTATTTGAATATGAGTGTCATTCCAGAACCAACTGGAGTTATGTAATAACTGATAGATATATGTACAGCATTATTGTTACAAAATGAGAAAGCTTCTGTATTATGAAAGATATCTAGCTTACACATTTCATACAAAGAATTACAGATTTATATTTTCTCTCATAACGGAAGAAATAAACTACAGAAAGATGAGTTTAGTTTAAATATTATAAATGCTATGTACTATTCACCCATCTTCCATTTCGACCAAAAATTGTTTCCACTTCTCTTATAAAATCTACCATTTTCTGCTTAATTTTCATTAACCCACGTAAATTAAATATAAAATGAAAAACCTTAGTGAAATCTTTACAAAATTGTCAAAACTGAATGGCAGAATCCCTACTGCTGAATAATTGATCTTTTGTAATTTGGTAACCTGTAAATTATGAACAGAAAAGCTGTAACACTGACTTAAAATACATATGCAATCTCATATAATTATGTTATTATCCCTGCTTTCTAATTACAGAACCTCTAAAATAGTGTTGAAAAGTAAATGGTTCCCTGATGTCTGATAAAGCAATGTTTATATTTTCACTTAGAACTTTTGGGAATTTCAAGTTGTTATATGCCATCTCCCTCCCAAAGATCATGTATTTACTGATTTTTAAAAATTAACTATTCATTGTTGGTGTAGTATAGATTGAATCTAGGTCAAAGTAAAAAGAGATGTAGTTAAATAGTACAGATTCCACATATATGTTTAGTAAAATGTGGTTCTATTTTAGAACTAAAAAGAGACAACGTACCAGAATAATGGGACAATTCCTGTGCCTATGGTTAGTTAACAATTTAACTTCTCAGCTAATTTTTTTAAAAAGAAGAAAAGAAAGAAAATAAATCCAGTTCAGAAGAAAAGTCATCATAATTGAGTGGTTGTAAAAGAGGCTTGTCTATACAACTCTCAGGAAATCACAAATTAAAAGTGAGATGGAATACAAAGTGAGTTTCCACGTAACACTACATAATACTTAATTGTATTCATGAGGATGGTTCAATTTTTGAGGGGGGGATCAATAGTTATGTGATGAGAACAAAAATAAATAAAACACCTGACTAAACCCAAATAGATATAGCTGACTAATTTTCTACGTTTATCCTCACGTTGTGTAACTTTATAGCTCAAGTAAATGTATGTAAGGATGTATAAGAAGACCTAAGAGGTAAGAGAAAGAAAAATGACTGAAAAATGCAAAACAAGCTGAAATAAAAGGTGCATTATGCAAATAGCTCTTCCAAATGACATATAAACATTGCATTTCAATTAGTAATGTCCAAATAGAGGTCATATCCTGCAAGCATTTTTTCTTAATCTTTTTTAACAATTAGAAAAGATCAATTTTTGGAAATGGCTACATGATTTACATATATTTTATCATTTTACTTCACCAAATATCTCATTTTTAAACTATATTTCAACTTTCTTATTTGAATTTAAAACAATTTTAAATTAAGGACATTGAAAAAATGACTCCATATGTAAATTACATGGAGTATATTCAATGAAATTGTAGCACTAATTCTACAAAGCAATTTCAAAATTTCAGAAAGCATGCGGTATTTTTATTTTACATGATAGTCAATTATTCTCACAAAATGTTTCTTAAGGATTATATATGTATACCATATAGGAGTGTGTATGTGTATGTGTGTATATAAATATAAATAAAAGCAATCATTATGTAACTAAAATACAAAAGTTTAAAATTAAAAACAATTAAAATTCAGAGCATGTTAATGGTTATTTAAAATATATATATTATAAGCTTATTTTATATCTTTTAATTCTATTATGAAATTTGAGATCAAAGATTCTTTCCCAAATTAATTCTGGGAAATTAGTTAATACTAAGAAACTGTAAATACTCCTGCTATTCATTGGTCGAAGGAAAGCAGCTGTTTTAATACTTTATTAAAATGTATCTATTCTGCATGAAGTAAATGCCTTCAGTGTTGATAACCCATTACGGTAATGGTGCTTCCCAGAATCCTAATAAGTGATTACTGTTTCCTTGCATCAATACAACAAGAAACAATAATTCTTTCATTTTGCATTTGTTTACATATGCCTTTGAAAGCTATCTTTTTATGAATTATAAATTGCACTCTAATAGGTAAAAGAAGCCATTTCAAGTGCCTGGTAATACCTATTCTTTAGCTAATTTTAACTTATTATTGGTTGATTTTAAATTTTAATTACCTATCTTACATTTTGTTTTTTTATAAATGCCCACCAAAAAATAGGTAATAAGTAAGACTTCTTGTTTATTAACCTAGAGTATCCTGCATTTTTTCATGTGAGAATTCAAAGTTGCTATCTGTATCTTTACATGCTGAGTAGAGTTAAACAAAATACAAAATTAATTTTCATCTTGATAAAATAATGTAATGAATTAAGTATTTTAAAATTTTCAAAGTCCAATGACATTAGCTTTTCTGCGTAGCTGATGTTGAACTTCTCTTTATGACTATGACTAAACTTAGGTAAGAGACTCAACTACTATTTAAAACAAGTCTTTTTGTTTTGTTTTGTTGTTTTTTGTTTTTTGAGATGGAGTTTCGTTCTTGTTGCCCAAGCTGGAGTGCAGTGTTGCAATCTCAGCTCACTGCAACCTCCGCCTCCCGGGTTCAAGTCATTCTCCGGCCTCAGCCTCCCATAAAAACAAGTCTTAATCAAAAACTCTAAAACATGCAATTTTTTGATTAACAAGCTTGTTATTCTTTTTGCAGCATGATATAATGCTCAGTGCCTCGACTTTTGACAAAATACAAAGAAAAATAAAAAACATATCTCTGATATCTCTGTTGTGTTATCTGTACCACTGAAGAAAAAAAATAGCCAGGTGGTGGGTTACATTTTTCTCTTAAATTTGTTGCTGTGAGAGCAAATTTTGGATGCTAAGAGTGAAACTCAGTCTTCAGTGTACTTGCCCATTCTTATTCTCTATTACCTCTCTGCAGACTTCACACTAACTCAGTCTTCCTCTCTTTCAATAATTGTCTTAAAACAAAGTAACTGAAATGGAGGATGTATGAATAAAGTACGTATACAAGGGGAAAAAGTCAAGGCATATAAGTTGCATAACAATAATGAATAATTATAAAACAGTATGTTTCTTTCCCCTGGAATTTATCATTCTGCAATGTTATGCCTTGTTTTTATGAAAAGAGTTCACAATATGCTTCCGAATATTTCCATTCTCAGAAAAGTTAGTGATCCAAATAAAAACGTTAAATGGTGCTAATCTCACATTCATGTTTTTGTTCATTTTGGCATAATATACTTCACCTTGACAGGCAGGGACTGGCGCATCCCATGCATGATACCCATAGGAAGACTTTCTGCACACAGCACTGCTTTTTCCAACAAGTCGGAATCCTCGATCACAGGCCCAACGGACCACACTGTTAAGCTGCCCACCTGTCTGACTGATAATATATCCATGAGGTGGGGATTCTGGTGTACTACAGTAGAAAGCTTTTCAAAAGAAAAAAAAATGCTCTTTAATTAATGAATCAGAAGTTATTACCCAAAGTGATAAACACCTATACAGCGACTAGTGCTTAAAAGTAGGTCAGTGGTCATCTATGTAAATTTTACTTCATATGAACAACATATTGTGCTCTTTCCTCTTTTGAAAATGATCTACTGACACAACTTTTGGGAGACATAACTAACTCTGAGCTTTCTTCCAATTTATATTGTCACCGAAAATGTCTTCTGAATTGAAATGTATTTTCTTAACACCCTGGAGGTTCAGAAGCCCAACAAATATCTAACTGAATTTTGGAAACCGCATTTCCTGTCATTTGAGGGACCTAAATGCCACAGCCTTGGTAGCAATATTTTAGAGCATGTCGTTTACATGTCACTTTGAAGTTATATCCAGACACCTCTATCATGTTAGGTCATACATTTCATTTTGGTTGATGTCTAAAATAATCCCCCACATTCCATAATCCTCTTTCCCAGTCTATTAAAGGGTGTCCATTCTGTCAAGAGCGTTTACATATTATGATACAAATTGCCAATAAAATAAAAAAGTTTTTTCATCTCCTGATGTTTGAAATGCCAACAGATAATGTCAAATAGCTTTTTCATATGTACTTTTGAGAATATTCAGCATGGCAGGTCCCATTTACCTTCTGAAACTTTAATGAATTCATCTGAGAAAAATGGGGCTTCGGGGGTAAATAGTAAGAAACAAATTGGACTTAGGATATATATGTCATAACCTGTCATTTCTAAAGGCAAAAATACATATTTAATATGTCAAGCTGTTCTTGAGGGCTAAAAGTGGTATTTTCATTATATTTATATCCAACTTTGTCATAAATAATAAGAACAAGGATTGGTCTATAATACAGTCAATCTAATACTTACAATTGTTTAATTTGAATAGTTTCCTTTTATGTTATCATGTATCATGAATTTAATGTGCTGACTTTTAAATGCCCTATTTGGGCAACACTTTAATAAAAAGATATTTACACTGTTTATATTATAGAAACATAAGCTCAAGTATGAAAATTCTTCAAGATGACTGGGTATATCATATAGTTCAGTTTTTTTGGTTTTTTTTTTGAGAAGAAGTTTCGCTCTTGTTGCCCAGGCTGGAGTCCAATGGCGCTATCTTGGCTCATTACAATGCCCACCTCCTGGGTTCAAGTGATTCTCCTGCCCCAGCCTCCCGAGTAGGTAGGATTACAGGTGCCCACCACCATGCCCAGCTAAGTTTTTGTATTTTTAGTAGAGAGGGGGGTGTCACTATGTTGGCTAGGCTGGTCTCGAACTCCTGACCTCAGGCAATCCACTCGCCTCAGCCTCCCAAAGTGCTGGGATTACAGGTGTGAGCCACCGCGCCTGGCCATGTTTCAGTTTTTTAAAACACATCTACTTTGATTGCATAATAAATTATTTTTGATTTAATAGAAACATAGGATACAATTATGTACATAGTAGTAATATGCTGTCAGTCACAAGTTATTCTAATATGTAAAATACAAATTATTAATAAGTTAAAATCAAACTATCATCTCAGAGTTTTAAAATCAAGGGAATTAAACAGAATTATTCTATTCATACATTTTATATGTAGTTGTAAATTTGTATAAATGAGTAAAATTCAAAGTATACTTTTTAGAACTGAAATTCAAAATGTATCTGTCTATACCCAGAATCATAGTGTCAGAGTTTATAAAACATTTATAAAAGGAATTTTCGGTTGAATTGATTACCAATGACACATGATTTGGGAGGCATGGTGTGAACACTGTATAGAGAGAGACAGCTGGCTGATTCTGAGGGATTCTGCTATTGAGCACATATCCATGGCCTCTGACATGATTTAGAATGGTCTCTGACATGATTTAGAAGGGCAGTAAAGAAAAGGAACATAACCTTCACATAATAGAGGACTATTTATGTACATTTACTCAACAAGAAAATTATTGATTCAGTATCAGTAGACCCTATAAACAGGAAGACATAATAGAAAAATCTATGTCACCTTGCTATTAACAAGAATTTCCAGCCTACATCTTTCTAAGCATCACGCAAGGAAAAGCAGTAGCGACAAAACGCTTCCGTTTTTAAAAACTGAAGGTTTGTAAATGATGTGTTACTCTCTCTTTCGACTTTTAAGATATCTTAGCAAGTATCACAAATAGATGGATAAAAATTAAAACAAAGATTTTGACCTCTGTATGTTTATCCTTTGTTTAAACTTGTCATTTAAAGGAGTTCTTAAATAGGTCAGATAACACACAGCTGAGCAACACTATTAATATTTTTTGTCAGTTCAAGGAAAACAAATCTATTTTTTAAAGTATTAAAAATCACAGTTTAATTTATAACTGACATATAAGTCATAAATATCCTAAATGCTTTTAATATTTTACAAAATCATATGAGGGGTGTAGAATTATTATCATTACAATAGGAAATAGAGAGGTTACATAAATTGTCCAGGAACCATCAATGGAGGAGCTGTGATTTGAATTCATGTCTAACTGAATAGTGTCTCTGCTCCTTAATCATAATCATACTGAAGATGATAGTGAGATCTGTCCTGAAGTTATAAATTTTACATACCTATATATCTTATCCGGAAGCCTTTTTTGTTATTGCCATGATCTGCTGACCACTGAAGAAATACTTCATGACCATTGCTTGTTATATTAAAAGCAGATGAATAATCCCCACTGAGGGAAATAAGCACTGGACTTTGAATATTTGGTCCTTTGGGAAGAAAATAAAACAATTTAGATAAAGCTAATTATATTCTCATTTGTCTTTAGTATTTTATATCTTTAGAATAGTATTAAATATGGTTAAATTGCTTCACCACCAATCTACCTCATTAACAATAATTGAAAACATAAAATGTTTGTTTTAAGCATTTTAATTCTATAGCTAAATGATGTATAATTTGTAAAATAATAATGGAGCTAACTATAATTTTCATATGGTATAGGAGTGAATTTAATGTTGGTACTTCTAAAAATATCTGTAAGATAAACTCACATAAGCAGCTGTTTATACTCAAAGTTTACATGTGTAATTAGAACATTTGTACTTAATTGATGAATATCCAATAAATATAACCCTTGGTTACCATCATACACCTGAAGAACATCAAATTCCTTTTCTGTCTGGAAGAACTCTACAAACATGGTGATATTATAACCCTTTTCCACTGAAATGCTCCATGCACACATTTGAAGATTTGGGTAACTGTCAGGATATCCAGGGCTCAATATGACTCCAGTAGAATCTAGCCGTAATTCATTGGCAGGACAGAGCACTGTCAAAGAAAAATGTCATTAAATAATGCCAGTCTTTTAGAGCCTCAGTGAAAACTGTATTTTAGATACTGAGTATTCTGCTTTCATGTTCAATAGCTATAAGGATGATACGTTGAATTATTTGTTAGAAGAGACAAGTTGTATTAAACTTATGATTCAAAAGCTGGAGGAATGACCTAAAATTTATAGTATTGATTTATTTTTTATTACATGGAAGATGCACCACTTTCTGGACATAAATAAATACATAAATAAAATATAAGCCATTTAATTCCTCCTCTTTCTTCACATTTTTCCCAACCTCTCCTAATCTTTTGTTCTCCCACCTCTGCCTGTCTTATCTATGTCCTTGCTTTACCTCTTTCTTTCCTTACTTTTTAACTCACTCTCTTCTCTCTTAAACTTTCTACTCACTCAGGTGTGTGGGGTCAGATAGAAAACTGTCCTCTCTCAAAGTATTCATTTCAAGTAAAATCATTTCTGATATCAGGTATATGTTTACCATGAGGATTTAACACAGTTCTGAGTCACCAGTTGCCTTTCAGCTCTACACTATCTCCAGCCTATAAATGTAGCCCAAAGCACAAACTCTTTTTATTTAATAATATACCTCTGCTTTAATATAATATATGTATATATATCAACACACTATAAAAACACATAAAATGTGTTATATATTGACAAAAAACATAATTATGGTCTAACAGCCTGCAACATACAGCAAATTTTAGTTGTTGGCATCAATTGCATTCTGTATCAGACCAAAATTATGAACATCTACTTAAATTTGGATTTAGAATGAAGAATATGACTAAGTTGATCAATCCCTTTTTACTCAAATTATGCCATTTTAACCTCTTACAAAATTTTTTTGAAGTTCTGTGATGTGGAAAGAGTATTGGAATTATTTAGTATGGTCCGTTGTGCAGAAGTAAACCAATATGCACCAAACAGGATTTGCTTCAATATAAGGAAGAACTTTCTATTTGTCAGAATACTATAATGGCTATAGTAAAATGTCTTACGAACATAATTGCTAACCAGTTTTAAACTTAGACTGGACTATCTTTTGGGTGTTCTTACTGAGAACATTTAGGCAACTGAACGAATGGGTGAACTAGATAATTTTGATGATTTGGTTAATTAGAAATCTATCCCATGCGATTTCCTAATTCATCTACTATACCTTAGCTTTCATTTTGGAGTTAAATAGCATTGTTTCTCAAAATAATTAGAGCAGCACTTTAAGAAGAATTCCTGTTTTTCAATGTTTATTTGAATGAGTTGGGATTGAAAACTACTAATGTAGTTGCTGGAATATAATAAATAGATGAAGAACTTATATATTCATAGTGTTCAGGGTACAAAGACAATTAAATATTTTTGAGTTATAAAGTCTCCAACAAGTATAGGAGTAGAAAAGAGTAACTAACATAGTGGATTATGGCAGCATATGATTGCTCTATAAACATGTTAATAACTTGAAAAGACTTCTTGAAAACTTGAAAACCGGCCAGAACTAACACATGGCTTTTTGAAAACTGACTATATAATAGAGTTTAAAATATAGTATGGCTAAAGCTAAGAGCTATTTTCTACTTTTTTTGGATATTATTTCAGTTTCTTCTACTTCAACCTAGGATTTTCCTTCATGGATATAATTTTGAGATTAAAAATATTGAATAAATGGTATCAGGTCATTCTTTCTCCACCTAAAAAGAGAACTCTGACATTGATTTTCAAAAAATTTAAAAATACATAAAAAAGAAATAGATAAACCTGAAGATTGGAAATGATATGGAATATATGAGTCAAAGGCCAAAAAAAAGTAAGTATGTGGCTACGACATATTGAAATGAGTGGTATGATCCAATATACTTTACTACAATACACAAATTAATCTATTCTCACATTATCTAACATATAGCAAGAAGCCTGACAGCCACCAAGAATAACAGTAAATATTTGTTGATTGCAACTTTATGTTAGGCACTGTTAAACACCATTGGTACATTATCTCCGTTATCACAACTTTAAAAACTGTGTATACTTTTTATCCCCATTGTACATATGAGAAAACTGATGGCCAGAAAGTTTAAAGTGCTCAAAATCTACTAGATTCAGTTGCAGCCAATGTTTTTAAACCAGAAAATGTAAGCATCCATTAAATTTCATTTACAACAAACTCTTTACAGAAAACCATATCTGGAATCATTTTCCACATTTTAAGTGAGACACATAGAGCTACAGAGCATCTAGAGAAGAAGAGAGAAGAAAAACGATACTGCTATTTTTTTAGGAAAAGTCAAAAAAATTTTTAAATGGACTAAAAACGATGTAGGTTAATTCTAGCCGATTCCAAACAAATGACTGTCTTAGCAAGCTTGTGTAATAAACTCAATTAAACAAAAATGTAAAGTTAGCTTTTTGGCTTAAATGCCTGGTGAAATAATTAATATAGAAACTCTACATAAATTCATTCTAAAGGATGATTTATTAACTTTATTAGCTAGTATCTGAAGTGTTATCAGGAGACAAAAAATTTCTATGTTTTCTGTATTCTCCACAGCAGACAGAATAAGTTCAATTACTAATCTACAGGAAATTCTGATTTGGGGAATAAGACATTGAAAGTCTGAGAGACAAAAAACTGTAAAATATCTAGCTTATCTGAATGTTATATTTACTTTAATTCGTAAAAAATTTTTTGAATTGGGATTCAGATATAAAAACAAGAAGCTTGCTCTCCAAGAGCTCACAATATAGTTTTTATTGGAGTCAAGACAGAAATGCTGTTATGTAATTGGCTCATTGACATATCCTGTGTCTGCTCAACTTTTTTTCCCATGTATAACCCCTCAAAGGTTGAGCCTCTGTCTTCTCTATTTGCATATCTAAATATCTGAACATGAAACCTACATAATCCTAAAGGTCTAGAGAGTAGCCTTACATGAAGGAAAAAGCTGAATGAATGACATCTAAATGTCTGGAATATGTAAGTGATAGACTTCAGAATTCTCAACCAACTTCAAGATGTTCTAATAGCATTAAGACCATGAGAAATTCTCACATTGGCTCCAATTTATACCCCCAAACCTGCTTTCCTGCTTTTCTTTTTGCTACCATCAAAGCCTCCTGCAATCTTTTTATCTTCTTGTAAGGCTTTCAATTTTATAGTATGCTTAGAACCCCATAATAATCAGAAGTTACTTTAGACTTGTTATAGTAGCTAAGATACTGCACAAGAAACAGATTTCCAGTATTCTCAGAAACGAAACCTAAAGAAGGAATTAATCCAAAAAAGCTAGAAATAATAATAAAATACAACTCAATTGTATTCAACTTAATCAACATTTATGATAATTGTGTGTTAGGCACTGTTCTGGGCCTAGGGACTACACAAATGAACAATAAATGTTTTTTGAACATCACAGCTTAGCACATCATTCAAGGTCTATCTTTGCCTTGCTCTTGTAACATAGCGAATCCTTGAAGTCCATACCCTGTTGTTTTTCACTTCTCTATCTTTGCATATATATCTGCCACTTAGACCACCCTCTCTCTAGCTCTGTTCTACCAGAATAAGATTCATTGTCATTTGGAATTGTGTTTCATGACTCAGGAAACAATGCTTCCATCAAGCTTTCCCTACCCCACAAGCGGTTAAAAATTATATGAATCTACAGCTTCCTGGTCTCTTTCCCTAAACACTGTACTGCTATCCCCTGTATGACTGCCATATCCCTTTTCCATGATGCTTCCACAGCGAGGGCCACTTAAAATTTATTTTTTGTTACTCTGCTTGTTTGTTTTTTCCTTAGATCCTCATTGTGTAACAGGTACTCAACAAAGTTTAATGAGTCTAGTGGTTAGATAAGAAGCTCTATCTAAGTAAAAGCAATTAACATTGAAACATTTATTTAAAGTGATTTCCCTTTCTCTCCACCTCCATTCCCATCCCTAAGAGCAAAATAATTGAAGTAAGTTGAACGGACTTCATGCTAAACCAGAAAAATTTACCCTTGAAAGAATCAAAGATGTTTAAAGTTAAATCTGATAAACAGTGGACTATTTCTAAATGAAATAGCACATATGAGTTATAAAATGTATAGCACTGTTTCCAGTTAAATATTTCATATTTATATAGATTTTTCTCAATCATACCTATATTAAGTTAAACATAAAGCAAATATTTAAGAAATAAATAATCATAGGAACCATTGAATACCTTGACAAACTGGAGGTGCTCCATCCATCTGCAGTCGTTCTCCTAATCTGCACGTCAGAATTGCATTACCAACTAAAGTAAATCCTGGAAGACACTGATACCTAATAATATCACCTATTAAAAAAAAGAGGGGAGGTTTCATATAAGCAACAAGGTGATGATAAAAATAAACAAATATTTCAATTGTAGGAGAATATTTTCTCCTTTAGTTATTTTCAATCAGTATAAAAATGTTATTAGGTATAAGTAGGAGTTATATTCAAAATATTGAAAAACCAGTATATAATACTCATTGACCCACCAGGACTGAAGGCAAAAGTGAACTGCCATTCCCTTTGTACTGGTGCATGCTGACTGGATATAAGCAACAGTCATAAGGAAATAATTTAGTTGATATAGGTGAGATATTCAATAAAAATACAAGTAGTTAGAAGGCTTTCTATTTATTGAAGTTACATCGGTCACTGATAGTTTCTTTGTGTGTCTCAACCAAAATCAATATAATAATAATAATGAATAATAAAAGTTTATTACGGCAACATTAAGATGTCTTCATATATAATTTTTTTTCAAACTGTGTGGCATTATTTGGGTTGAATTTCTAACTTAGTTTTAAAGCAAATTTATGATTAAATTGAGTAGAATCAACTAAGCATTTTCCAAGATATGGAAATGAAATATGTCTTCTAATATGCCCTACAAACCATTCATTCTGCCAAGTCAGGCATAGGCCTGAATTCAAAGAACAAAGGTTAGAACTATAGTGTCAGAAGGCAGCAAAATAATAGTTTGGAAAGAACCATCAGAATACAGTTAACGGCTTCAAATTTTAACACGTTTTCTTATTGTACATTCCAGAAAAACAAATTTAATTTTTCTTCTCTAATAATCCCTTTCCTCTTTTCACTCCTTCTCCCTTCTTAAAAATTCTAAATAATCTCTATCAACACAGGGAATGAGGGTCTCAAGACAGGCTATTACCATTCTTTATTTTGGCTTATTTTTAAGCAAATAGTTCTGCCAGCAGTATGTTTTCCTTGAAAATAATTTAACAGCTTTACCTATTTCAAATTCATCATCTTCCATCAAAATTTCAGCATTGGGCACAGGTGGTGGAGGTTGGCACACCCTTAGTTGATAGGCTATAAAAATAAACAAAGTGTTTATTCCTTTTCTGTGCAGCTACATGTATTCACATATGCAAAAAAACAAGAAAATTATGGAAAGTTGTTTAAAAAGAATAAAAATAAATTACTTAATTTATCAAGTGTCAATTACATCTTTATTTTTAAAAATATACTACAACATTACAAAATATTTTCCCATGGTAACAATGCTTACTTTTTATTCCTTATTTCTTACCCTTATTCTATTCCTTCATGTTATGTGGTTCAAAACACCTTGTTTTTTTCCTTCTTTGCATGATCACAATTTGGAATTACGTATTCATGTTTGCTTACTTGCTCTGTGCCTATCTTTCCCAATACTCATCACTGAATGCCCTGCACTTAGCAAAGTGCATGGCATACAGCAATAATTGCAAACAAATGCTCAGTGTTTACTTTATTCCATACAGTATTATAAATACTTAACTCAATCCTCACAAAAAAAATTTTATTATTTAATTTATGTTACTATTTCTATAATTGCCCCCATTCTTTTTTTTTATACTTTAAGTTCTAGGGTACATGTGCTAAACGTGCAGGTTTGTTACATATGTATACATGTGCCATGTTGGTGTGCTGCACCCATTAACTTGTCATTTACATTAGGTATATCTCCTAATGCTATCCCTCCCCACTCCCCCCACCCCACGACAGGCCCCGGTGGGTGTGTGATGTTCCCCTTCCTGTGTTCAAGTGTTCTCATTGTTCAGTTCCCACCTATGAGTGAATTGCCCCCATTCTTTAAAAAAGAAAACTGTTAAAGAGAGTTAAAAATTTGCCCAAATCAAGAAGCTATAACGTGACAGACCTGAGATTTGAACCTAGGTAGCCTGGCTCCAGAGCCTTGTCTTGCCATGCTACTTTAATATAATTATGAGATATCTGTTTATCAAATGTCATGTTTCTAATTATTATATCACTTGAACAGTTCATCTCATTGGATTAGATTGGCATTTGGCATAATTGAAAGGCCACCATGACAAAGTCTCTATGAATCCAAGCTTCATGCCTACTATCCTCACATGACATCTAAAATCTACAACCAAATCATTTGCTTGATTGAAGTCTTTTTTTTTCCCCTTAAAGTCTTCTAAAAATGTACTATATTCATATTCGTTCAGGAAACATGTTTTATACTATTATAACATCTGAGGCAAATTGTTTTATATGCCTATTTTTACTACTTAAACTTAGAAGTTCTTTATGTACTCAACGTGCCGATAAAGAGAATGAGACTCAAAATACACAGTAGCTTATACAAGAGCACACAATTAGTACAGGACATAACCAAAAACTGAAGTGTATATCCTCTAATTTCAAAGCCCATTCAACACTGCTTCTATTGCAAAACAGTATTATGGGAGTATTGAAAAGCATCAACTAGACCAGCTCAGGAAGACTCCTATAGTAGGAAAAGAATGAGATATACTTGAAAGAAGGAGTAAAATTTTTCCAGTTCTGAAGAGTAATCCTGGGGAGAAGAACATTTCAGGTGGAGGAGAAAACTTGAACAAAAACTTGGGCAAAGCATAAAATCATTGATTCATCATCATCTAACAAAAAGCTATTTATAAGAGATTAATTGGCTAATAAACATTCAGGTTACTAAGGACAAAGAAAAGAAAGAGTTTTCAAAATGTAGATCTACAGTGATGAAACAACCAAAAAAATCGTGTTTTAATTTTCTTCTGCAAATTGTTTTCTGTCCCTTTAAACATCTTCCTTCCAGTAGTTTAACCTGTTTATAAAAGCACTTGCTGTGTGTGGATGTTAATTTGCAAGTAAAACACCACTGTACAGAAGGGTTACTGCTAGAGAAGAAAGACTTGCTGGGAAAGAACCCCATGGCAGAAAGTATAATCCAGATTTTTGATAAAATGTTTGGTGGATAGTAATTAGGAATTTTGACAATTGTTTTCCTGAAGTTATACTTTAAAGGGGGTACAGTGATAAAGGTAAAAGGTAATTGTAAGAAATGCCTAAAATGTAAGAGAAAATGGAGAAGATAGGGGGAGCCCTAAACAGAGAAATCTTTCTGAGACTATGCTTTAGAGAAGACTTTGTCTGATCTTACCAGAGAATAGAGATCAACTCAGAAATTACAGAAATGTAGAGATGCTCATACCTGTATTATTTTACTTGTGTTTTCCTGTGAAGTTATTTTAATCTTCATGCTAATCCTAAATTGTTCGATTATTGTAAACAAGAAACACTTTTTTATGTGGAATCCATGACTATTATCATCTGTGGAATATTCTGAGAATGACCTAGATAACTCAGTCACGGGATTTAAAAGATCAAAGGTTGTAATTTTTTACTAAAGAAGACTATGATGCTCAGAGTTATTATGTTATTTTTCCAAGACAACGTGGGTGCTGTGAGCTAATGTCTTATTCTCTGTTCTTTCCCATCACTGTCAGTTTTATAAAATGTGTCCCTAGAAGCTAAGAGATCACTGTGAGCCCATGGAGGGTCTGAGGTGTAATGTCCTTAACTCCCAACTCTACTTCAAAAAGAACAACTCTACTCTTATCAATTGTATAAATTTGAATTCTGAACAAATTTCCTTTGAATAAACATTCTACATTTTTACCTAAGTGATTCCCTTGATTCTTTTGGCTACAATTCTGACTTTGTTTCTCAATTCCCAATTCTATATTGCCAGGCTAAACATCTCCTCTGACCTCTTCATGCCTCCCTTTCCCACTCCTCACTGTTATTTTCTAATCACAGAACCCCTTTTGTGGCACATGTAAACATGACTTGTTCAAAGTGTGTTATTTTCCATTTATTTGCATGCTTGTTCATTGGGTCCCTATGTAGACTTTAAGTTACATGACAGAGGCTATTCGTTTATCTACCTTTTTCACTATCCAGGAATTAGTTCTTGTCACTATACTTATAATTCAACTAATATTTGCTAATAACTGACAGAATGTAGGTTTCTTCAAGAGGGAAGCAGTCTCTCAACAGTCTTCCCTAAGATGACTCCCAACTTTAAAATTGCCAGTGGGGATGAAATAGAAACAATTGAGTGTCAGACAATGCTAAACATTGAAATATAGGCAAGATCTGGTTAAAATGCTTTTCAGGGTTGAACTATGTAATTTTGAATAAAAAGTAAAGGGGAAAGGAGTAATGAAAAACAAACAAACAACAAACAAACAAACAAACCTCTTTTCATCTGTTTCTCTTTTGACTTTTGAAGACCAAGCACTACAAGAGGCTTAATCATAAGTAGCTTGCAACAATTTTGTTTTCAATCTTCATCAATCTCTACTAGTATGTTCTTTAATGTAACTCTATGATTTGTCCAATGTCTCTCCAATCTTGCTGCCAATATCTCAGTCTAGATTCCTGCCATTTCATTCCTGCTGTACTGGGTTGAATAGTTTCACCTAAAATTCATGTGTTTCCTGGAACCTAAAAATGTTATTTGAAATAGGGTTGTTGCAGACGTAATTGGTTAACTTAAGGTTGTATAAAATTATGAGGGTACCCTTAATTCAATATGACTAGTATCCCTATAAAATAAAAAGAGACACAGAGATGATCACACAGGTAAGATGGCCATGTGATGATGAAGGTTCAAACTGTAGTGATTCATCTATAAGCTAAGGAATGCCAAAGATTGCTTTTAAGCCACCAGTTTGTGGTACTTTGTTTCAGCAGCCCTAGTAAACTAATACACCTGTGTTATTAAATTGGCCTATAGTGTGTTCTTTACCTTCAGTGTCTCCCTGATACTACCCTTCTTACATACAGTGAAGTGATAGAAGAGAATCAGTGAAGTATTTACCTGGAATCCACTTTGTACAAAGGACTCTGAAAAATCCCTTACATGCCTCTTTCATTAATCACTAAAATGCCACATCAAAATATGTGTAAATATACTCATGTTACCAAAAGAGACACTAAATTTCATAGTGGTTGAATTATTTGCCCAACTCACACAGCCAGAATTTGAACCAAGTTCCAGTATAAAATTAAGACACATTGTCTCCCAGATTTATAGATAAATAAACCTCGTTTTGAATATCATTTTGTTGCTGCCATTTCCCTATTTTCAATTTACAGTGTTTTTTTATGGCCTACAGATTGAATTTATCATCTTAGATAAAGCAAGATCATTACCCTAATTCTCATCAGTCTCTCACACAAGATGTCTGCTATATCCAGCTGAACTTTCCTGGGTCCTTTGTATTTGCCATGTTCATTTCCTATCCCACATCTTCATTTTTGGCAAGCTTGCCAGCCTAGAAATTGGCACCATAATATTTAGCATTTAGTGTTTCATTGTGTTGAATTGTTTTATGTATTGGTTCACGTTCCACGTATAGCTTATGTATTTCGTATTGTATTTGCATTTCCTACAATACCTAACACATTTAATTTAGTTGTTTATTAAATAAGTTATTATTGAGCTCCTATGATCTGCCAGATGCCAGAAACCATAATAGGTGCTGGAAATGCGAAGGTAAGCAAAGCAGACAGAAGCCTGCTCTGTATATGCTAATAGTCGGTGAGAAAGATATTAATTAGTAGAATTTAACTAGTTGAAGCAAGGGGTGTGTGTGTGTGTGTGTGTGTGTGTGTGTGTGTTTTCTGGAGATGAATGATAGCCCTAGTGAGAGAGAGGAGGGATCGAAAAGAGCAAAAATCAGGGGCTAAATCAGACAGGATTGTACAAGTTATACTCAGGATTTCATTTATTTTAAGCTGAGACCAATGGGAGGCCTTTAAAGAGATTTAAGTTGGAGGGGAATGTCCTCAGATTTATCCTTTAAAAGATCACTCTGGCTGTAGTCAGAAATTTTTAAAAAGCACACACACAATTGGAAGAGAACAAGAGTGGATAGCAAAAGACTACTAGAGTCTATATTGCAGTGGGTGTTAAATAAACAATTGCTGATAGAGTTTACATAACTTCTTAGTGTCCCCAAATGACTTACGCATTAAATTAAAAGTCTTGATTATGACCTCCAAGGGTTTGTTTGTCTGATTAACTTCATCCCCACCTATTAACCAGCTTATATTTTTAGCTATAAATAATCCAAAAAAAGTTTATCTCCTCTACTTAAAATTCAAGTACCACTGATAGGCATGTGGCCTATCATTCTCACTTCTTAAAAATTGTTAAACCACATCTCTTCATTTTTAATACTAAATTTCAAAAAATCAAACCTGTCTACAACCTCTTACTGTAGTCTTTTTAATTACTGCATCAACAGAGTTCTTAAATGGTTGAGAGCTTAATATTTGATAACATAGCTAAAATTTTATGTTCTGTATAATTTTCTTTTGTCTCTCATTTTCTTGAAATCTATCTTCCTAGCTCTTTTATAACTTTGTCTGAACATGACTAAAACAGAGATGTCTTCACTGATAATGCTACCTAAAGTTGATCCGTTGCAGTTAACTTTGTTTCACAGTCTGGCAATTTTCACAATCTGTAAGAATTATGTATTTGTTTACTATCTATTTTCTTATACTAGAATGTAAATTCCATGAAAGCAGGCATTTTTGCTTTTCTTATTAACTACTAACTCTTTAGGGCATAATCCAGTGTTCAGCACATAGCAGCATTCAATAAATATTTGCTGAATGACTGAGTGCTAGAGAAATGAAAGAATGGATGCTGAATTAGTGTATATACATATATATTATATATAAGTATATATATGAATGAGTATATACGTATGATATATAACACATTTTTATGGTATTAAGTAAGGACATAGTCTAGACTCTTTGGCTCTTTGGGTTCAACTCTTGTTTTGAACACTGAAAAACTGGCAAAACTTGGGCAAGTTATTTATCTTTCTGCTTTGCTTTCCTCATTTATAAAATAATAATGATAATAGTAATAATTTTATGCCATCTCAAAGGGCATTTATGAGAATCAAATGAGTTTACACATGCAAAGCATTTGGAATACTGTCTGGCACATTTTAAGCTTATCTTTCAATAAGAATAAACCACTATGACATCAAATTGGGATTCTATTTCTTCAAGATATTTGATATTCACAAATAAATAACATAAATATTAATATTTTCTGCTTTTCTTAACTTTCACTTCTTATGTATAAAGGACATTTTGATTTGGCAATTATTTACAGAATTATGAATAAAATTGAGGCATGTTATCTTTGCTGGTCAAAGAAAAGGGTGTAACGATTGTGAGGTGTGATGCAGCAGATGTTTTGTAATTGAAGGCAACAAAGGGGAATTAAACATTGTGCAGCTCTGCTTCTCTTTCTGAAGATGTTTCTATCAAACCAATCAACATCATAAAAAATATACATAATCCAGTTTGTATTGATAACTACATTTGTGCACAAAGCAGGCTGATCAAATATTTATTCTGTAACCAGACTGATGGTTCAAATCTCGGTCTGCTGTTGGCTATTTCCATCACCTTAGGCAAACTGCTAAGAATCTGCTTCAGCTATCTCATCTGCAAAATAGACATAAAGCCAAGATTGAGTTAAAATATTATAAAGTGCTTAGAATAAGGCCTGAACATATTACCAGTTAAGAGGGAGGGTACATTCCGCTTGACAAATATTGGCATCAGCATTTCTGCTGTGATGATGTTTGTACCCCATACTCATGTAACTTCAATCTGACGTGACCTTCCTCACAATGGGTCATTCAAAGCACCCACGTGACTTCCCAGAATGTATCTAACCATTTGTTTGTTTCTTTTCTGATTTAAATTGGATATTCTTGGCCAGGCACAGTAGCTCATGCCTGTAATCCCAGCACTATGGGATGTGAGGAGAGCAGATCACTTGAGGTCAGGAGTTTGAAACCAGCTAGCCACCTGCAGAGACAGGTGAAACCCTGCCTCTACTAAAAATACAAAAATTAGCCAGGTGTGGCGGTGCATGCCTGTAATCCCAGCTACTTGGGAGGCTGAGGCAGAAGAATCACTTGAACTCAGGAGACAGAGGTTGCAGTCAGCTGAGCTTGTGCCGCTGCACTCCAGCCTGGGCAACAGAGTGAGACCCTGTCTCAAAAATAAATAAATAAGTAAATAAATAAATAAATTGGATATCCTTGTTTTACATTGAGGTACCTTATACTGTAGTATAAAATCCATGAGTTTAGCAACACACTGTATCATCCTATATAATATGTAAGTGTCTGTGGTCTCAAAACTATTAGCACAGTGCTCTGGAAATCACTTAAGAAATACTAATTAATAACAAATCAAAGTTAGAAAATACCTCATTCTGTATAAAATATATGCTTTGGTTACTCAGGAAGAAAATAAACAGGTCTGGTACAAATATATCCAATATTGTATAGGTTAGGATCATAGACAAACTGGAAATAATCTTAGAAATCATTTCTCCTAGACTCTTTAAGGGGTAGTAGGAAGATGACCTAAATAAGTGAAATGAGGTGGACAAGGTCACACATTCAGCCAGTGGTGGAACTGAAATGATTAAATCATATAAATTATGTCATCTAAACTTTAAATCGTATGTACATATATGTTAGTCCATGCTTTTCATGGATTGTTCTATTTAGAAACAGTTTGCAGCCATGACCATTAACAGAAAAGCTGCACAAAATAGATATTCACACTTTAAAAATACACATTGGAACTAAGTATGTGTTCTTTTTAGAAGAATCATTTTATCTGACATGCCCCACCAACTTTTAAACACCATTTGCTATCTAACAACTACTAACAACTACATGAGAGCATCGTATTCCACATGTCTGTATCTTCTGAGGATGGCTATTATTTAAATAGTTCTCTGTTTTTGTCCAAATGTGCATAGATATCTGGTTCCTCGTCCAACAAACATGCTTTTTGAAATTGGTTTAAGATTTGATTCTGGCAATATTTTTTCATTATTTTTAATTTTCTATTTTCTTTTCAATGAAACATCCAACCCAATTCCAGAAAATAATGCTGCGTGTATCTACTTCTATTCAATGCGCTATTAAAGGCTTCTTCAAAAAAGACAAAACAGAACACTGGCAAATTGCCATTCCTTCTCCAAACCAAAAAAAGCACAAGCACATAACCTTTCTGCCAAGTAAGGACACAGTATTCCTTACAGAGGACAGAAAAAATGTTGCGTATTCCCTTATAAACTCTAAGCTCTATATAAGCCCCAGTGTACTTCAGCGCTCATCCAGATTAGTTCAAGTATGATAATCTCATGATTTGGGGGAGAACAACCATTGATAAATTTTATGTTCTGTTATGCAGTTTGGGCAGTGTGATTTTTAAACTGATCTGAAATAAGCTTAAGCTATTTCACTTGAAAGCAGAACTAAATGTATTGAAATTAATGCTACCTTAGTTTTAATTGAAGAGAAGAAAACAATAAATTTGTTTTCCATTTTGCAGAAAATCTGCCAATGAGTTGACATGAACATAGAAGTGTGTTCCAGCAGGGTTTAAATTACTTTACAAATATCCCTTTTACAGCACTAATATTTTATATTCAGTTTGTTTCTCTGCCTCTATAAGGGAGAATATTAGAAATCAAGAGTGAATGCTTATTTGGATTTAGAGATGAGAGAAAGAAAGTTTCTATCATGAGGAATGAAAATGAATCAATGATCTAGTTTGGTTCTGTGTCCCAACCCAAATCTTATCTCAAATCATAATCCCCATAAGCCCCATGTGTTGAAAGAGTAGGGACTAGTGAGAGGGGATTGGATCATGGGGGTAGTTTCCCCGATACTGTTCTCATGAGAGTGAGTGAGTGCTCATGAAATCTGATGGTGTTTGACAGTTCCTCCTTTACACACTCTCTGTCTCTCCTGCCAACATTTAAAACGTGCCTGCTTCCCCTTCTGCCATGACTGTAAGTTTCCTGAGGCCTCTCCAGTCATATGGAACTGTGCGTCAATTAAACTTCTTTCCTTTATAAATTACCAAGTCTTGGGCAGTTCTTTATAGCAGTGTGAGAATGGACTAGTACAGTCAACAAGAAGTCACTCTTATTATTTACCTAGAAAAGAAATAACAGAAACTATTGTGAAACAAAACTACTGGGATATCTGCTGCATTATTGTAAGAACATTTCAATATCTGTTGCATGAATTGTCTTCTCTGCCTGCAGACAGCTAATTTAAGGTATGCTGCCTTAGTGCTGAGCCCATTAAAATCTGAAAAATAACATGCCAAAGCCCTCTTCTCTACATTGTTGAGTTCCCTGGCATATAGACCTGGCTCTAATTGATAGGCATTGTCTTCTGTTAAATATAAACAGTTTCCCAGAAGACAAGGTAATTCTTTGACCTTGTTGAAACAAGTGAAAAATAAGACCTTTCCATAGTCATAATCAGAAAACAAGAACACTGTTCAAATAATCAAAATGACAGTCTTCCACCTCAGCCAACATTAGTGAATAGTATTTCCACACTAATTATATAGGTATATTCCATTCCCTCCACCTTCTAGAAAAAATACTAAGATATCCAATCATGAAACTGCTCAAATTTTCTAACAGCACCCAATCCAGAAGAAAATTATGTTTCCTTGAACCCTTCTCAAAACCATCTCATACAGTCAAATTCCTTTATCAAGCCTCTCCTGACACACTTTTGCTCAGATCACAGAGTCCCTCATCATATGTTGTCTCACTCATTATCACGAGCTAATAAATCTAACTTTGTTTAACAGAAGTTGTGTTCCTGATAGTCTTTGGCTGGAGGCAACAGAAAGTAAGATATTTAAGAAAATAAATACCATACCTTATCAACTGGGCATATACATACAGTGAAGTGTCAAAAGATAGTAATTTTGACATGACTTTTAGTTTTGAGTAATAATTAAGTAGTCATTTAAGTCATTTAACTAACAGTAAATGGTATTTTCCTTTCCTCCTAACAGTTCTAGCAGTTTGGGTTTTAGCTCCATTGCTTCATTTATACACACATGCACACACAAACACACACACACACACATACACACACATACATTATTACACCATGTCCATAACCCCGTTCTCTCTGGACATCAAATAATAAAACCCTTTATGGGTTCTGTGCTCTAGCTATCACAATACAAAAGGAGGTCAGGTCTTTAGGTTATGTGAGGCAAAGGGGTCACACAGTTAAAGTCAATCGTGACTTATGGTTTATATAAAGCATGTCCTTACATCTGCAGCAGTCTCTTTTAGGATGAGACTTTGTGAAGTTAAATATACTTGTTTCCAAACACAGCATTTATTGTAAAAGTAGCATAACCGTAAAAGATGACCTGAAACACATTACAGGCCTTTTAAATACATTTCTTTAAAATAATGAGTCATTATGTAATCAACTCATTCTTCAATAGAAAATGTGCCAATAACAGAAAATAATAACATAATTATTAAATCATATTATGCTAAGAAAATCTTCCACTTACAAAGTGAATTTCCCTAGTACATTGATATTAGAAAATCAAGTGACCCGGATAATTGGCTTAAACACCATAAAATAATTTTGGTATTAAATTAGTAAATACATATTTTGGCTATACTCTAGTCACCTGGTTATTTTGAGTGACATAAGCCAGATCTCAATAAAACTTTTTTCTCTTGGCACAGTGACCACAGGCACATTTTAGAAACTATAAAGAATACATTGAGCTGTGATAAATCTATAATGTACTGTCACTACTTTGTAGATCTTGGGTAAATGAAGCAATAAGAAGCTTAAAGCTTCAAGTTATAATTAGGAGGCGTATTTGAGAAAATGAGATGACCCATCATATTGCTAAAAATGAAAATCACTTTGACTAAATTTTTAAAGAAAATTAGGTTTATGTACCATTAAATATAATCTATTCATGAGATAATAGCAGCTTAGAACATTGTCTGGCACTTAATAAGAATACAATGAATTTTAGCTGTTGTTATTGTTGTTTTGATTTTTCAAAAAGGGATCATTCTTTGAAGTCAGGCAGGCCTATTTTGAACTCCAGCCAGCCCTTCTACTTATTAGTTCTCCGGCTTTATGTAGGTTATCTGGTTTTTTACTCAGTTTGTTCATTATTAAAATGAAGATAATAATACTTACCTTATAGGGTTATTATGAAAATTAGCAATAATACATGGAAAGCACCTAGCACAGGGCTCAGCATATTAAAATTTCAATAAATGGTTGTTACCACTAATATAGTGATGGCTATACAAAGTCACTGCAAAAAGAACACTCAGTTAAAATTTATTTTGGGTAATTTATCTTTTAGGGGGTCATTAATTAGGACTGAATATTATTATTAATTATAAACCAACCTCATCTTGACTCTACAGCAGATATGAAGGAAATGCGGTTCTTACTTTAGGAAATCATAATTATAGCAACACAAAGAGATACAAAAACATTTCCTCAAATGAGAAAAAAAAATGATATCTGAAGTAAAGTGCCTCAACATTTACGCTTGTCCTATTTTTTCATTGCAGAGAGCTTTCATTTTGCAAAGCTTTTTTATAAATGTTATTTTTGATCATAAAAGGCTTTACGATGGTGATGTTTTATAAAAGACAGATGGCTGCCTGGATCTCATAAAGGAAGTTAGGTTAGAGAAAAAAACACACATTTTTTCCCTCTCTTTTCCAGCACATTCAAAATATATCAACAAATAAAACTTCAATGATCAATGTGACCTTAAGAAAATACACAAAAATACTGAACTGTCAGCCTTATAAAATAAATATACAAGTCTTGAGAAAATCACTTCTGAATTATAAAGCAAGGTATATCAGAAGTAACTATCAAGTCTAAGAGGATATAAAGAAAACTGGGTGGGGTAGTAAACCATTCAAAGATTAGGCATACTCAGCCAGCTTAAAATAAGTGTTAAGCTTATAATGAATTATATGCTTGGTTTATTTATCAAAAATTCCAAATAATTTGACCAATTTTTTACTATTATGAGATTTCCTTATGACATTGAGCTTATAGCTCAAATTAGTATTAACAGGCATATCTTCTTGTTCTTGTTAAGGAGGATGTAATTTAGAAATTACACATTTAGTAATTCTAAAATGATCTTTTTAAAAGTTGTTACTAACACTGCTCAAATAAATGCAAACAACTTTTTAAAGAGTCTGAATGCACACTTCCCACTGTAACACTAAAATACAATCAGTCAATAACAAAAATATAAAGAGGATAAGAACAAGAAATTTGTATCCTCAAAAAACAGTCAATAAACTCATAAGGCTTATAAAATAATACACCATATTGTAATTAAGTTTTCAAAAGTTTGGTAAAAAGAGTAAGTGTAATCATAGAAGTGATGGCAGTGATCACCATGAGTTCAAATTATCAAGAAGTGGAGGAAATGGGACTTAACATAAAAAGACTTAAATAACTGAAGATGAGTTAAGAAACCAAGAGTATTTATGAGGGAGATGAAGATGAGATTTAAGAATGGAAGTTCAGGAGGCAGTGAGAAAACCAACCTGACTGAAGTTGTGTAGGGACTGCAGAGTAACAATCAGTGAACTGGATTATAGGGTAGCTCTAAATTAGATTTAATGTAGGCCTCATGCATTCTTGAAAAGGCAGGTAGGAATGAAAGCAGTGCTTTAGAAAAATTATCCTATTAGGCTAGAGAAATTTAAAGTATCAGTCAATTTTTAACATGAACTCTGGCTATGCTCCCAAACATCAAGTTTATTTTAAAATTTGGGTAGAATCTCCATAGCTGTTGATTCAAACAGTAGGCTTCATTAGGCTCTGGCAATTTTTTTGCACCTTATTATAAAATCTAATGAATAAATGTCCTATTTGAAAAATCTAAAATGTGAGGTAAGATATGGTATGGAAACAGATATTTACTGAACATCTGCTCTGCCAGGCATTATGCTACCTGTATATTATCAATGATCTCCAATTCTCAAAACGTCTCCTCAGCTTAAAGCTGATAATAGTAACAATTACAATATTTCTACAGTTGAGCTATGTAAAATTGCCCATAGGATTTTTTGACCAACGATTTTATATGGTTCAACCTAATATATGCCAGTAATTGGAATAAATTATACATATATAATATGACATTTAATCCTCTCAGCAATTCTATCACATTGCTTTACAGCTGAGGAAAGTAGAGATCAAAGTGTAACTTGTCCAAGGTCAAATAGAAAATCAAGGGTTAAATGAATATCTGATCTGTTTTATTTTTATTGATTGATTGATTGATTGATTTTGAGACAGAGCTTCACTCTTGTTGCCCACGCTGGAGTGCAATGGCGCCATCTCGGCTCACTGCAACCTCTGCCTCCCGGGTTCAAGTGATTCTCCTGCCTCAGCCACCTGAGTAGCTGGGATTACAGGCATGAACCACCACGCCTGGCTAATTTTGTATTTTTAGTAGAGACGGGGTTTCGCCATGTGGGTCAGGCTAGTCTCGAACTCCCGACCTCAGGTAATCCACCTGCCTTGGCCTCCCATAGTGCTGGGATTACAGGCATGAGCCACTGCGCCTGGTCTTGATCTGCTTTATTCTTAAGCAATTCTATTTCTATCACACATGTCTCAAAACCCACTTGCAAAAGTCAAGTGAAACATTTTGAAATGAGGATATATGTTTATATATTCATATATGTGTATATTTAAATCCACACTAAGATTTTGTGTTTATGTATATCTATTATCCACATATTTTTATATGAATGTTCAAATTCTGTCTCATACACACACACACACACACACACAAACACACAACACTGACATCCTTTCCTTTGATAATATTTTTCCCTTGAAATGTCTCCTAAATTTATAAAAATTTTATACTTCCTATAGGGTTATCTTGTGGATATTTATAGTTCATCAATGAATAGTCCTTTATGATTTCAAGCAGTACATAAAATGATAAAAAATATTGAGGCAGAAATCCATGTGGAGATAAAATGTACATAATATAGTTCGGCAACTAATTCATTTTTTTATCTTAATGATTATGTATTAGTTCCCGAATTATGATTTTCTATCAAATAATAATTCTATTGTTTCAGCCTTAGGCTATATCTGCAAACTGCCAGCATTAATGATCAACTCAGTAGGAAAGGCAAATAAATTATTTTTTTAAAAAAAACAGCCGGAATAAAAGTTGTCTGACTGAATATCCAACTTTCCAGAAGAGATCAGCGTGTTCATGGTGGTATGGCCATAGACTGAACCCCTGACTTTTCAACTGGTTATGTTGGATTGCGTATCAGTTCTGGATGGCAGTGGATCACTATGGAGAAACTAATTAGATACCATCTAATTGGCTGATAAGTGCTCAAATTAAGCAACTCAAACATTTTATGATAAATTTCTGACTAGATCCCATGTGCTTTAAATGTGTTTGAACACAATCACAGTTGATTTACTATATACTATATTTTTCATGGAATATAAGCTTTAAGTATCAAATATTTAGCTACTTGTATATTAAAAAGGTGAAATGCTAAGTCATACATTATGTAATGGGCAAAGCACATGTCCATCCTCACATTTTCATATAATTTTTGCAAACTTAATTTAGTAGATTATTGGTCTTGTGAAATACTCATGGAATTAGTCTGACAAAGTTATGTGAGGCAGAATGTGTTATAATGAGACTGTAGTCATAGCAGATAAAAGGATGTAATCATTATAGATAAATAGCCATTTTCTTATTAATGATGGAATACAACCAATTGAGGATTAAAACAAAAATAAAGAAGAGAAACACCTCTGTGAAACCTTCTGAATGTCCTTTCAAAAAGTTAAGTTTATGAATACAGAGCCCAGAACAAAGGATCCTATACAATGAAATCAAATTGAGACTATACATAAATTATTCCACAGCAGTAAAAGCTATGAACTTAATGATCTGGAATAGTCACTTAAAACTGTAAGATTCTAGAATAGACACAGTTTTGAAACAACAGTATAAATGAATGAGTAATGTGATCCAAAGCGTGAAGATACTGAATGCCAATTTTAGAAAGAGTCACAGCAGGTTGAATAGATTAAACATTTTGTATAGGAAAAAAATCTATTGATGTCTCAAAATTACATGCAATAGAGTATGAACAGCTGGTTCTCCTTTATTGGTTTTCATGCAGAAATGATTATTTTCCAGTGGGTAATTACTGACTGATTTATTTCCTATATCCATTTGCTCACATTTTAATGTCCCTGAATACTTAGAAGAGGTCATCTTTTGCAAGGAAATGTGTTTGAAATGCTAAAGTTACTGTGATTATAAAATTTCTAAATTTTAATACCTTTTCAATCATTGGTTAAATATATATTACATTCACTTTTTTCCAGGACAAATTAAACAGTAGCAAATGAAATAGGAACTCTCAGATAATACCAACCGTGATAACTGAGCACAAAAAAGCCACTTGTTGTGAAATCACTGTGGAATTTGATTAGAATCTGATTTGAAGTACTGTAGACTGATTCCAAAGCGGTATTGCCACTGAACTGACCGATCTGAGGTGAATTTTGGTCTGGTCCATCCCTATGAGACAAGGATTGGGAAAGGAGGAGAGATCAAGATTGATTGTAGAAGTAGTTTTGAACCGTATTTAATAAAAGTATTGCATATATTTATATTCTATTGTATCAATAATAAAGATGCAGGAAGCTAACCAATGAGTGCAAATTATATATTCTATATCTATGTAGGTGACCACATATTTTTAAATGTAAAGTATAAAAATAGATTACATTTTTACTAAATGGAATGTACTCATATTAGTTATAATCAATACATTGTCTTTGTTTTTTTTTTTTTTTTACCAAAACTCTGATGCTTTTAAATGCTTGAGGTTTGCCCCTCTTTTATTTTCTTCAGCAACAATCTTGAGAATCACAGACTGTTAAAGTTACAACTCTTAGAACTCAGATAAACAAATTATCAGTAGTTAATTATTAATTCAGATACTTTCTTTAACACATTTTTATTTATTTATTTATTTAGAGCCAGGGCCTCACTCCGTTGCCCATGCTGGAGTGCAGTAGGATGATCACAGCTCACTGCACCTTTGACCTCCCAGGCTCAAGGGATCCTCTCATCTCAGCTTCCTGAATAGCTGGGACCACAGGCGCATGCCACCATGTCTGGCTACTTTTTTATTTTTTCTAGAGAGAGTCTCACTATGTTGCCCAGGCTGGTATTGAACTCTTGGGATGAAGTGATGCTCCCACTGTGGCCTCCCAAAGTGCTGGGATTGCAGATGTTAGCCACTGCACCTGGCCTTAATATATTTTTAAATAAAGATGTTTCAATTGACAAGACTTTAATACAACTAAATTTTTATGGCAGAAATCCACTAGTTATATTAAATAATTATAATTTCTTAAATTCCACTGGCTTTTGTAAGTAGAGAACTTCCATACCTTAAACTTAAGTCTGTTAACTTCCTGTTTTAGCACATTAATTTAATAATATTTTTTAATCTCGTTTTCACCTATGAAGTCTTTGTTCCACAATGCTTACCTAGTTCATGGGGCAAATAAGCCAAAACCTATTTCTCTTGTGTATGTAATTCTACAAGACACATACTGTCACCCTCAGTTACTCACATCAATTCAAATATCAGATGACAATTTGTAACAGAGGATTGTGATATAGTTTTATTCCAACCTTGTTTTACTGTGTATATAATTGAATAAATCAATAACAATAGTCCTGACTTACCATACAGTAATGAAATCATATATTGGTTCTGTTTGAAGGACAGTAAAATTGATGTAGATGCCATTCCCAGGGGGTACTCTTACAAGCCAAAAACAATCTTGAAAGTTTGGATATTCATCAGGATACCCAGGAGAATAAATGGTGCCATTCATTGCAGTTATATTCCCACCACAAAGAGCTACGGAAAAAGTCACAAAACAAAATAATATTTTAAAATAACAATAAACTGACTGTGGAGAAAAAGGCAAACATTTCACATATCTTAAGCATTATGAAACACATTTATGCTTTGTTTTTACTTCAGTTGAGGTATGTATAATGAAGTTGGCAACAGTGCACAAAATAGAGCCAACTTTTATTTATTTTTCCACATGAGGTATACTAAATAATTGTTATTAATGATCACTAGATTAGTAAATTACATTGTCTTCTCTATTATTTGAATATTTTATATCAATGCAAAGACTTTAACTTTCATTTGCCTCTTACTATGTGTACATATAAGGCCTTATAAGAGGTTCAAAACCTTTTATTTCAAAGGATTTTCTAGAGGAAAGGAATTCAGTAGCAGTATCTGGGTTAGTGGTTTATGTAAGAATGACTTAAATGCATACAAACCCACATGCACCCCCTTCCCTTCCCCACACACATAAGAAAAGCTTTAAAGTGTGAATCAACTATTTTTTCACTCCCAATAGGAAAGGTTAGGACTCCTGCCAATAATGATAAAATCGTTATTCATTATAGAGCCTTAGGGGTTTAAAAAATATCTTCAGCTGAGAGACTATATATTTAGCATGCTGTTGGAAGAGGAAGACAAGTAAAAAGTGCCAAAACAATATTAAAAACAGATGACATCACCTAAAAGATAGCTTCAAGTTAGAAGCATACCTTCACACCTTGGAAGTGGATGATTCCAATTACGACTGACTCCGTGAAGGCATGTGAGAGCTGAATTTCCAATTAATGTGTATCCTGGGAAACATTCAAATGAAATGGTTTGACCCACAGTAAAATCATTACCAATTACAAAACCATTTCGAAACGGGCGTGGATCAGGACAGCTTTGCAACTGATAGGCTGGAAAGAGGAAAAAGAAAGACATTTTTTCTTTCCAAATTTCAGAGGCCACAGATAGGGTACTACAGCAATTTTGCAACTTACAAATAGATGTGATGCTACTTGCAGTTGATTATAAATAGCAATTCAGGTTTATGATAAATGCTGTCAATGACCTGTGACATAAATTTCTTCTCATGTCTACAATTTTCATATTTAAAATGTTAGTACAATTAATAAAAACGCATGCTTTCTTCACCTACTTGTGCAACCCAACTAAATTATGTTTTAATGAAAATGTAAACTCTTCTTAAAGCTACAATTTTAATCCAATGCATTCTGATTCTCTTCCAGAGAATGCAATTGCTTCTTGATTATGTTACAAGCACACAGAATGCAATAAGAATATGTATAAGCCTAATTCTCAGCCTTTTTACAGTTTGTTTTACTAATTGTTTTTCTACAGATCACAATATACTTCTGTTGAGTTAATTGCAAAGAAGTTAGTTTGTAAAATAAAGCACTGGAAAAAAATTTTATTTTAATATAAAATGAACTTTGTACTTCAGTTATGGGATAATTTGGGCAATGCAGTATAATTGCCTATTTATTTGTTCATACTTCTCTTGCTCTACATTTTGTATGAGATCAAAGTTCCTGTTTGTATTATTATCCTATCTCAAAGCCTTGGCTATTGCCTTTCACAGAGTAGTGTTAAATAAACACTACTAAATAAATGTTAGACCTATGAACAGGGCCTATTCTCATATAATATCAATATTTGGAACTTTTTAATTAAGAAGTTCAAAATTGTATTCTAATTAGTAAAATTTAAATTTCTGAAAATCAAAGACTACTTCTCTACCAAACCATTAAAATTTTATATTCCTCAAATAAAAAATTACATTCGAAGTTAAATAAACTATCCTGTTGTTTATTACAATATAACTCAAATTTTTAGGACTAAAGGTTTCAGAATTAATGAACAAATTCTTTAAAATGTTAAGTGCTTTCATTCTTAATGTGTCCTTTTCATTTTAATTGATATTCTACACAAAAAATATTCTACACAAAAATATATTAGAAAGAGTTCTTATTCCAACTTAAATGTGTATTAGGAATTGATCATTAGGAGTTGGAATATATTATTCTATTAAATATACCCTTTCAATTTCTACTCCAAGTTTTTTAGTTTAATAAGTATAGAAAATAGATTTTAAGTGTGTAGGAGAAAGTTCCCATTGTAATGTTATATACAATACAGTGAGGTGGGAGAATTGGGTCTGGAGGCAGGGAACCTAAGGCTGTCTAACACCAACTTCCTCAAACTAAATTGAAAGGAAAACCCTAACTTTCCACACCTTAGTAATAAAAGGACCAGAGGCAACTCCGTCTGCAAACCCCTCACCTTTTTGGCCCAGCAGATGAGAAATTGGCTGTGTGCAACCAATCAGACTGATTGCAGGCCGAGTCCTCGTTTGCATAGAAGTATAACTTTGTAACTTCACCTTAGCCTCTGATTGGTTGCAAAAAGCAATTGGTTGCTTTTTGCAACCAATCAGATATTTGCACAGGAGTGTGATCTTTGTAACTTCACTTCAGCTTCTGGTTGGCTGCTTTCAGATCAGACTGATTGCGGGCTACCACTTCATCTACATGGGGTGAGCATGAAGTGGCCAATGGGAAACTTCTAGGGGGCATCTGGACCCAAAAAGATTCTGTATCTGGGCCCTTGAGCCACTGATCGGCCTGCTGCCACACTGGGAGTGTACTTTTGTTTTCAATAAATCCCTGCTTTCGTTCTTTTGTTGCTTCATTCTTTCTTTGCTTTGCTAGGCGTTTTGTCCAATTCTTTGTTCAAAAAGCCAAGAACCCGGACAACTTGCAGTCACAATCTTGTACCGGTGACAACAGGACTTACCAAACCTAATAATCTTGTCAGTAATAACATTAATTTTCAAACTGATTCCTTCAGTAGATGGGTACTCTAAATTGTACAGTATAACTTTTCCAAATTCAGAAGGTTCTTAAAATTTAACCACAAAATCAATCCAAAAATAATATTGACTCTGTGAATATATATGTTAACTATTTCTTTAAAATGCACTAGGTTAGTTACATAAATGTAGCACAAAAAGAAACCATTTTAAAACTCAGTGTGATTCACAAATAACATCTCCTCATCATTGTAATACATTATGGCTCATGTTAATAATACGTCAGTAACAGTGAAAAAAGTTTATATATTTTACACTTTTATTATGTCAATAATGAATTGTTTTTCAAGGATATATTAACTGAAAATATCAGAGTTAATAAAGCTAAAATTCTAATTTTACATCATTCAAATAAGAACATTATTTTGAGAGAGAGGGAAAATGAGAATAGGAAAAAAACAGGTTTAGTCAGTTTTAAGGTGCATGGCAAAGAACTTGGCATAAGGCCATGTACACTTGCTAAAGTATATCACAAATATGGTTCTGAGTCTTCTAGCAGCAAAGAAGAGAAATTCAACCAATTACCCAATTGTTTTAAAAATAATTAATTTCCTTGCAAGCATGGTTAATTCAATGTGCTGGGAGGTGATTGAAATGACTCCTATTTTATGAAAGTGATTATGTGTAATGTAGTGTTCTTACATTATGCACGCAAGTATAATACAAATTATAATTATTTCAGATCCATGTAATTTGATGTTTAAGACCTATCTCTATCTTAACTACTTTCAAATTTCCTTTTTGGTAGATACTTTAGCAAATATTTATTGTGCTTACTGCTCTAGATGCTTATGATACTCCAATGAACAACCCAATTGCCTGTTCTTGAGGAGCTGAGATACAAAAGCATTACATAAAGTCCTTCAATAATTAGGGCAGAGATGTAATAACATTTTCGTTTATTTTGATTAAAAATTTCAGCCATTAGAAATAAACTTTATTATGTAAAATATCATTTTAATATTTAATTTTAACAGAATATGCACATATAAGACATGAAATAATATAATAGCAATAGCTAAAAAGGACTGAGTAATTACTAAAAATATACATCATGGAATACACCTTACATACATTTTTTAATAAAAAGTTCAATACAACTTATCTGAAAGTTAGTATAATTAACTCCATTATGCACATGAGCAAATGGAGAGCAAGGCCGAGGCCACATTAGATAGAATAGGAAGAATCAACATTTGAGCCTAGCTCTACTTACGCCCAAACCCTTTACTCAAAAGAGATAAAAATCTTGCTCAAGGTCATGCAGTAGTTCTGTTTGAGAGATAGGTCTAATATAACATGGTTATCAAAGTATTTATATTCTCATGACAATAGAACAAAATGAAGGAATGTCATATTAGTCTATCACTATAAAGTAAAAGAACATTTTACATAATACAACACATGAATAATACAAAATATCTTTTCAATATATTCCTTTTAATATAAAAGCAAAGATAAATCTTTGCTGTGCAGCTGGCCTTGCTTATTTGCCATGCCTTGCTTAATTTAATTGTGTATTAACTTAAGACTAATTCAATCCTGTTTCATGGTTAGGATTTTCTAAGGTCTCAGAGAGACATCATTCTCCCTGTGTAGTTCCCAGAGAGTTGCATTGTTCTAAAAATCTTCCTAATTGAAGCTCACCTTGGCTTAAGTTTTTTTTTTCTTTCTAAAACAGAATACAGAAAATAATTAGACTCAGTTAAATATTTCTAATAGCTGATTTGGGGTTATATAAATTTTCATTTTTTATTATTTCTCTTACCTTGGTATACAATATGAAACCCTTGTTTGTTTTGTGAATAGTCACTGTGAAAATATAAGCTGGTTTCATGGGTGGTGCTGAATAAGGAAGATGGTATTTGAGGACCACTAAGCCGGCCAATAACAGTACTAGTTTCTGAGGATCCACTTCGTACTTCCAAATAATCATGTATGGTTTCTGTAGAAAAATTTACAAACTGGAGATGTACACCTGAAGAAGAAAACAAACAGAATGCTACTTTATTTGTTTTACCGAATTAAACATAAATATACACACACACAATCACATCAATGTACTTAGATAAGTTTGCATTTAAGTCAAGAGGCATAATCTCAAGATCTGAGTCATGGATTTGCTGTCTGCCTAGGACAGGTAACTTTGCTGAGGTTCAAAGTAAAAGAATACTGCTCTCACATGTCCATTATCAGTTAAAAGGAAAAACATTTCATTTCATTATAATGTCACTGTATGAAAAATGATCCAAAAAAGTGGCTTTCTTATTCTTTAATACGCTTTAAATTACATAAACTAATTTTTAGAGGAAAAGGCCGCTTTTGGCCTAATTTGTGTTATGGAAAAGGTCAATCTAAGGTTGAAAATAATTGCAAATTTGTAATATAGATTTGTAACATAGATTCCACAATTGCATTAGAAGTTATTCATTCACAGGAGAGAAACTAACTTCTCAGAAATATAACGTATATAATTTAAACGGTGCTCTTTCAGTGTTTTGCTTATCAGAAGATAATGCAGGCTTTTATATAATAACCTTAATAAAATCTGGTGATCATTGTTATATGTGGTCATACTGCAATGTAATCTCAATATCTTTATAAGCATAACTAAAATATGAGACAGTGAAATGTCTCTGGGATAAAAAATGTTAATTAAAGTATATTTGCTTAATTAATTTAACACTCAATTTTAGTAAATTTGATGTTTTTCTTACTATTATCACTCTCTAAATTATTTGTAATAAAATCTGATATTTGGTGAAAGTTTTAAGTTATTTATATTTGCTACACATTATATATATTACCTGCCTTAAGTGATTTATATATGCTAACTTATTTAATTCTCACCATTTCATGAGAACAAGGAAAGTGAGTCGCAGAGAAGTAAGACACATGTAAAGTTTACACAATGACCCAGTAGGCTTGAACTGCAAACCGAGGCATTCAGACTCTTAAGCTTATGATATTAATAACTACACTGGGGCTCTGAGTAAATGCACATCATGTTACTAAATGATTTTTTAAACAGTCCCTTGGACAAATAAGCTTTGGAAATATTTAAAACAGGGTTTAAAATATTAAACAACTTTCTAAAAAATTAGATTAACTTTTTAGAACTTTGGACATGCAACCTTAATATGTGAAGACCGAAGATATGCACTTTTTGTTTTTATTTTTAACTGAGCACTTTTATTACAAACATTTTCCAAAATTGTTTCATATATTCTTGAAAATATGTTTCTTTACCTCTTGAAATGTATATATATATATAGTTTAAATACATTGGACCTAATATTTGATTTAATCAAAACTCAAAGAAAAGAGTATGGTTATTAAAATGTAATCAAGTATCAAAATCTCTTATGTTTTCATTTATAAATTAGAGCTATATATTCAAGTATTAATAAAGTTGGTTTTCAAAATCAAGAATTAGCCAGAAATTGAAGATCATGTTATAATGAGATTATTGAAACTATTTTTAATAATTCATTTTAAAATAATTCATTTAGCTACATAAGCTACAGTGGCTAGTGAAAGACGTGGAAGAGCCATGCTGGTTCAAATCTGTTGTTCATTTACATCAGTATTCTATCAATGGACATAGAAGTTCACTACAACTTCGAATTCAGAGTTTCCACATTTTAGCCAAAATGATCCTAAATAGGATTTCTAAATAGAAAGTCCCCAGCAACCTTCTCTCAATAACGTTCTGCTTTCCCAAAACCTCAGGCCAGTCACACAGTGTTCAGGCATGTTTAATTTTTTTTAGCTTTCTCACCTGCATTTTTCTACTTCTTACCTTGTTTACCTAGAATTTCTTTCACACGTCCTGCAGCAGACTGACATTCTTTGCTGGACTGACTTTTACTTAACTTTTTGTTTTTTCATTTCATTTAATCATTTATTTATTTTTTAAAGACAGGGTGGCCCAGCTGCTCAGTGGCATGATCACAGCTCACTGTAAACTCAAACTCCGGTACTCATGCAGTCCTTCTGCCTCAGCCTTCTGATTAGGTGGGACATACAGGTGGGCTCCACCATGTGTGGCTAATTTTTTTTTATTTATAGTACAGACAGAGCCTCACTATGTTGCCCAGGCTGGTTGATTATTTATTTATTTATTTATTTATTTATTTATTTTTTGAGATAAGAGTCTTGCTCTGTTGCCCAGGCTGGAGTGCAGTGGCAAGATCTCCGCTCACTGCAACCTCCGCCTCCTGGGTTCAAGCAATTCTGCTGCCTCAGCCTCCAGAGTAGCTGCGACTACAGGTGCGTGCCACCATGCCTGGCTAATTTTTTGTATTTTTAATAGAGATGAGGTTTCACCATGTTAGCCAGGATGGTCTCAATCTCCTGACCTTGTGATCTGCCCGCATCAGCCTCCCAAAGTGCTGGGATTACAGGTGTGAGACACCATGCCTGGCCTGGTTACTTATCTTTAAAGCTAAAGTTTAAGCATCACTCCCTCTGTCAAGACTTTACTGCATTTCCTATACTAGGCTGATGTCCATTCTAAGTACAATCCTGTGCTCTCTAGTTACACTGTATCATAATAATACATTTTACTGTCTCCTCATTATGACTGTAACTTATTTAAAGAAAAATGCAAAGTCTGCATTGCCATACATTTTATCTCCAGCACTTAGCAGTATCTGGAGTATAATATACACTCAGTAAATATTTGTCAAAACTATGAGTTATCTGTTAATTTATGTAAAACATTTAAATATGCATTTATACTCTGAGGTTGTAGATGCTTACTGGGTAGTGAGATACCCAAGTTCAGTCCTCAATAAGTGACATAGTACAGAATTTCCTAATAACTCTAAAACTACCTGGTTTGTGCTTCAATGAGTATCTATTCATCCTAGTCTTCTGTGATTTAATGAACATGTGTACCCTCAATCAAGCACTTCTTTTAGTGCATTTATAAACTCATAGGATCTGCAAAAGCTGTAAGAGAGTATATTAGTGATGTAAGGGTAAAGAGAATTTATTAAATATGATATATTATGTAATGTATCAAAAATATTGGGAATTATTACATTACAATTGGGAAGGTATTATAGTGATTTGTATTTAAACCTAATATTTTAAAATTCATACTACTTTTAAAAAATAAAATCTGATTTACTTGCAAAGAAAATGGGATGAATTCAATAGATTACTAGAAAATAATAACTGTACTACTTGATTACAGCAATAAGAAAAGAGTTACAAAAACAATGCACATAAAATTTAGGTTGAATTTATCATTATTATACATATCTAATTCAGGGTATATCCATACATAGCGACTGAAAAATAGTATAAGTCTGTCTAGCTATATCAGTCTATACATCTCTATATATAATTATAAAATGACCTTGCACACTGTTGGTGGGAATAAATATTAGTACAGACATTACAGGAAACAATATGGAGGTTCCACAAAAAAATTTAAAATAGAACTACCACATGTGCCAACAATCCTACCACTGGGTATATGTGCAAAAGAATTGAAGTCAGAATCTTGAAGAGATATCTTCAATCTTGTATTTCTGCAGCATTACTCACAATGGACAAGATATGGAATCAACCTAAGTGTCCATCATCTGATGAATGGATAAAGAAAATATAGTATATATACGCAATGAAACACTATTCAGCCATAAAAAAAACAAGGGAATTCTGTCATATACAACAATATGGATGAACCTGGAGGGCATTATGTTAAGTGCAATTAAGTCAGGCACAGAAAGACATATCACATGATCTCACATGTGGAATCTGAAAAAACTGAACTCAGGAGTAGAAAGTAGAAGGGTAGTTACCAGGGTGTAAGAGAGAAGGATTAAGAAAATGTTGGTTAAAGGGCACAAAATTTGAGTTACACAAAAGAAGTAAATTCATTGTACAACATGGTAACTATAGTTATTAACAACATATTGCACTCTTGAAAATTGCTAAGAGGGTTTTAAGTGTTCTCACCATAAAAAATATTAGAGGTAATATATTAATTAACTTTATTTAGTTCTTCCAAAATGTATACATATTTCAAAACATCATGTTGTACATGATAAATATGTACAATTTTTATTTGCCAATTAAAAAATAATAAATTAGAGTAAAAAAAAGAAAATGCCCATATACCTTCAATTATCCAAGTACTCCAAGTGAAATGTATTTCACTTAAGCAACAATTATTTAAATTTCACTCTTCAATTTACATAGTTGTATGTATTCCTAAACTAAACTGCAATTTGTGAAGATTTTATAAATTCTTATTCGACATTGAAATTTATTTTAAGGCTACATTAATAAATATTGAAAGCTCTTTCACGTGTTTTTAATACACATACCAAAACCTATGGGTAGATTTATTGTCCATGTGCAATCTAAACTGCTGGGATAGTTTCCAGGAAACCCAGGACTGAGGATCACACCACTGAAGTCTGACATAGCACCACCACACTGAGCTGCAAAATAACAGAAATCCAAAGTAAACCAGAGTAGAGGAATAATTTACTGTATTAAAAAACATATTAAAATCATTTCACGTTTTCAAGGCTCTGAGTTAAAACTGATATAAATTTGAATATTGTCAATGTTCACTCACTATACACTAGGAATTAAATATAATCAACAACAGATTTTCTAAAACAGCATAAAAAGACAACATCCTTCCTCAGAAATAAGTGGAAAGTAAATCAATTATTGCATAAAAGTAACAGATCATGTGCAGTAAATACAAACGAACAAAGACATGTGCTTTGCCACAGCGGGCACTTTATTTCTCTTCCTCAAGTAGTCCTAGAAATGTTTTGAATCATCCCAAAGACGATATAATTTAGAGTAAAATCAAGCCAACCACTTCAGCTCTAAGTACTGTATTCAAGAGGAAATCATTTTCACAGCCTTCCCTCCTTTTCCCTTTTTTTTTTTTTTTTTTGAGATGGAGTCTCTCTGCCACCCAGGCTGGAGTGCAGTGGCGCAATCTCTGCTCACTGCAAGCTCCGCCTCCCGGGTTCCGCCACTCTCCTGCCTCAGCCACCCGAGTAGCTGGGGCTACAGGCGCCTGCCACCACGCCCGGCTAATTCTTTGTATTTTTAGTAGAGACGGGGGTGTTCATTGTGTTAGCCAGGATGGTCTTGATCTCCTGACCTCGTGATCCGCCCGCCCAGGCCTCCTATCCTTTTCCTCTTTTTGTCAGAAGGCTCAATAAAGATTTGTAAGCAAAATATTGGTTTCCATTCATATGTGAGAAGTTCACATATTACACATTAGATATGGCCTTATTTTATCCTAAAAGAATCAAGACAAAAAATAGAGAAGTAAAAATAAGTAAAAAGATGCACACAAATTTGAGAATGTAGGGAGTTCGTAAACGTGCTTGTTTTGGAATCCCTATTATACGGTTTACTATCAATAAGGTAAGCAAAAGCTCTAAGACCAGAAATTTACTCAAGTTTTTAAATATAATTAGATAGAACCCTTGAGCATATATGAAAGGCAATTGCATTTTAGAGACCTATTCTTGACCGTCTAAAGCACATTTTTATCATTTTATTGTTAGATGAAGAATCAAATTTCATGACTTCAAATGAAGTTCAAAAGTTACCTATACAGAATACTTATTTGCAATCGCATCCATTTATTTCGTGCCAAGAGTAGCAACAGACAGATACTCAAATCTCAGGTTATGTATTTTAAAGGCAAATTCAGTAGGAATTTTAACAATGTTTTATACAATATTCAATAAGTTTGACAGCTATCTTTTGCTATGTGAACTAAATAAATTATGTGTCAAGCTGATTTTATATAATCTTGGAGTCAACCTGCACATAAACCTTTCATCAAACTTGTGATTATAATCAAGCTCTAAAGATATGCCCATATGCTTTTTTATGCCTCTGAAATCTCAGTTAATTCACCCTTAAACCAAATCAATTTTCAATGAAGTTAGTATTTACCAATTCATTTTCCTAAATTCAATTGTTCACACATATTCATCACAAAATCTGATAATTAATGAGTTGTAAAAACAATAGTTTGCTCAATTAAAATATTTTTAAAGTTTATGGCAATACATTTGTAGGTTTGTTTTGCTTTATTCTGAAATTTGAGTAAAAGGCAAGGACTGTCTTTTATTTTCTTGCCTTCACAATTTCAAGTCTTTGAGCTGCTGATTGTCCTTCTAATTCTGTTACTTTCTCTTTAGATATGAACTGGAATTCCTGTCCTCTGCATTGATGGCCCCTCCTTTCAGGGTGAAAAATACCAACACCAAAAGAGAAAAAGAAAACAGAATAGAGTAAAGAGATAACAACAACAGAAGAAAAACAATGACAAATCATTAGAGACATATGAAGAAGGATACCAAAGAATGCATCTGCCTTCAGCAATTTGTTCATGTCTATTTCCTCAGTATCTCTGCAATCTCAACACTCCTATGCCTTGAATATCAATTTTGTGTGTGTCATCAGCAGCTTCATGTAGACTCTTTTGTGTCCCATTACATTCTTTTTGTTAGGGACAACCATACCTTAGTCTTCCAAAATAAAATCAACTTCTGTTTTTTCATCTTAGTTGTCTCTAATATCTAAAATCTCACATAAATTTTCCTTCTTTCCATCAAAATATCTGGCAGATTGCTTATTTTCCAGTTCACGAGGCTGTAGCCTTGTTATCTGATGACTAGTGTTTTAAGACATTCGCTGAATCAGCCTCTTGCTTCTAGCTTCTCCTTACAATATTGCTATTGTATCACTGCCAATATTTTAATACTCTGTCACATGTAGTACCAGCTTATTGTTCAAAATTTATAAAATACAAAAAAAAAAAGAGTAAAAAGGAATTCAAAATGGGCCAGGTGCGGTGGTTCATGCCTGTAATCTCAGCACATTGGTATACCGAGGCAGGCAGATCACCTGAGGTCAGGAGTTCGAGACCAGCATGACCAACATGGTGAAACCCCAACTTTACTAAAAATACAAAATTATATAATAAAACAATTTTTCTAATTTAGTTTATAATATAAATGTAAACTCAATCAAAATGATACTTTATCTACTAAAAAAGTGGTAATTTTTTAAAAAATTGTTTATTACATTTTATTTCTCTTTTGCCCTGTCTTATGGTGCTGAGAAAATTGATAATTTTTTAAGAATAATAATTGATGTAAGCAATATAGCAAGATGGGAACTGTCCTGTAATAATAGAGTGGTATTTAAATTGGTACAACCTTCTGGAGCAATTTGATAATATTTATGAAAGGTTTTAAGCAGTTCTATTCAGTGACATAATTAATCTATTTAAGAAAAATTATAAACAAGCTATTAGAGCTGTTTTCTAATTATGATATGAGATGTGTTCATAATAAATATAAAATTATGAAGTACATAATGTGAAAAAATAAATATGTAATTTATAATATCAAAAGATGAGAAATAAACTTTTAATGAAAAAGAAGTAATTGCACAAATTAGACAGTGCTATGTGTCCAGAATCAAAATTCAAATTTTGTTTGTTTCAATTGTAGTTTTTGACATTTCAAATTTTGAAAACAATATGGTATGAGAAATTCTTACACGTTAACATCAAAAAGAAAAACATTACTATATATATATAGTATCCCAAGCCTTTACATTAATTTGTTCACTAAACAGTATATATTGGATGCCTATTTAAGATGAGAAACTTTTCAGGCACTAGCAATATGGTAATGGATGAAAGATCTAAACTCTGTGCTTTCATATTAGCAGAAAAAAACATTTATTTTACTCTTTGTGCTCTTTTATATTCTCAACTTTTATACTCAATTGGATATACACATAAACACACACACACCACACAATATATTTACAATCACCATTATCTGTATATATGTAAGTGTTCAGAACTGCATTACATGTATATATATGAGGTAATTTTAAAATTGGTATAATATGCATTTACAAATTAATCATAGTACCTTAAAAACTTCCCTTAAAAAAATCATCCAATTTAAAGTCTGAGTGTTTTCAATGTACTTTGCCAATTAAACACATCATCACTCTTAAACATTTTTCAGTACTCTTCAAAAAGAATTGTGTGCATTTTACGCAGATGTTGTGGACTTAATTATGTCCCCCCAAAATTTATATTTTGAAGTCCTAACCCCTAATGTGACTGTATTTGGAGACAGGGCCTTAATGAAGGTACTTAAGGTTAAATGAGGTCATAAGGGGAGCGTCTTAATCCAATAGGACTGGTGTCCTTTAAGAAGAGGAAGAGACACCAGGAGCGTGGGTGCACAAACCAAAGATCATGCAAGAGATACCATCTACAAGCCAACAAGAGAGGCCCTTAGAAGATACCAATCTGCTAGCACCTTGTTTTGTAACTTCAAGGCTTCCAGAACTGTGAGAAAATAAATTTCTGTTGTTTAAACTACCCAATCTGGAGTGTTCTGCTATGGCAACCCAAGCAGAGGAATGTAATACAGGTACGGTCATTGTGCAGAGTTAAGTCACACAAGTCATGGACTTTTTTTTTTTTTTTTTTTTTGACTTGGGCTCTTTCTCCAACTCAGAAAGAGCTATCTTCTTCCTCCATGTGTCTTAATTAGACTTATTATCCAAAACTCTGTGAAAACTTTGCAGGCTGAATATGTTTGCCAATACTTTAGTCAACCCCAGTCTCACTTTTCTGAAATTCCATCATGTAGTTAGTCATAAAATTTAACACTAAATTATTTGATAACAAATTCATTTATTTTATTTCTAGTACTCCAAATAGTAATTGAATGTTTTAAAGGTAGGGATCATACCTCACATTACTTTCTCATACTCTTTACAGCCCAGTAAATAGTTGCACACTAATACAAAATAAATAATAATAATTAGTTGCACGCTAATAAATAGTTGCACACAAATACAAAAAAAAATGAGGAAGAGAAAAAAAAGCATGAATAGAAGTAATTTGGAAGCAGCATTGAGTTAAAGCAAAAATGTGCACCTGTACTTTCAAAGTACCCAAGTTTCCTTTTAATATATTCCATATCTTGACTGCCTGACACCACTAAAGACATCTCATGAGGTGTCATACTCCTTTTGTTAGACACTTTAGATTCTTTATCTATTCCAGGTCAATAGTAAGCAATAGAATATTTACTTATTTTTCTGTTCAATAGATATACTGAGAAAACTCTCTAAGAATTTTTTTAAGTCTTTTCTTAATTTCTACAGCTTAAGTCATCCACTGATACTGAAGTTGAGGATAAATAAAAATAAAAATTTTAAATTAAAAAAAAGAAGATGTGAAATATTTCCCTCAAAAAGTCATTTCCATAAGATCTGGTAAAAGGCAAACTATATGTTTGAAAATCATGATATACAGAATGAAACTTTAAAATCTGATGAAGCTTACAAATACTTTATAGTCTTTTTTTTTATACTTTAAGTTCTAGGGTAAATACTTTATAGTCTTTTAACTTACCTAAACAAATTGGGATTGGATAATTCCATCTTCTTACAGGTCCTGGCATACATGTAATGTGAGAGTGACCCTACATAAACAAAATGATGTGGTTCAGTACACATACATAAAAAGTTTAAATTTATTGTAGCATAGTCAATTATTATTATAAAAACAAGCTTAAATACATGGCTTTATTTTTATACACATATTTACTTATATGAAAATCTTAGCATGATTAAAGTAAGAAAGGTGATTATACACACCTATGATAAAATGTAAGAAATAGCTACATGATAGTGGTAGAAAAAATAATACTTCATATCATATTAGAATTGTGGTTTTAATATTTTCCTATAACAATATGTTTTACTAAGATATTGCAGTGATTATATAAGTGAAAGGGCAGTATACATGGTGGTTTATAATAAATTGCTATAACACACAAGGTGAAATAGGTTAAAGAATAATTTTAAAATTGTTTCACAAAAATATTAAAACAAGTCAAAGTATATTAACTTTTATATTGAAATATAAAGTCCTGAAAGATCTGTTTGTACTTCTGAGATTTATAATTTTGTGATACAACTTTAAAGACTATAAATTATTAATTTTTAATTTTGCTTTCTCTGAAGAATTTATTTATCTAATATGTGAAACAGTATTTTCCTTAGCTTTTTATCTTAATGAGTTTATTCTTTAAGGAAATTTTTATGTTATTATAAACCTGGGACCCTCGACAAAAAAAATCAAAAAAGATCAATATAAATACATAAAATCAGAATATACATTGCAAATCCAGTTCCTTAGCAAAATATACTTGTAGTAAATTTTCACTAATTTGGGAAATGTATTGTTATGGAAGTTTCATTCAGTGCTTTAAATGGCATTTCCCTTTATTTTCAAATTCTAAAAATCCAGGAATTCAGTTGTCACAATCCTATGTGAAAAGAGACAAAAGTAAAGATTAATTTTTACTTTAAAAGACTTTAATCTAATTAATTAAAATCAAGGAGAAAGGACTTTCCTAACTTTCCTAATTTTGACTCAAAATCAGTTTTGTTTACTTCCAAACAAAACAAATTTAGTCAATTCCAGCAATATTTCTCATGTGCATATTTTATTATCAAATTGAGCACCCTTTTGACTTCAGACACAAACCAGGATCAATGTTGTAAAACCCATGGCTTATCAATCATTGATTTGTAAAATATTCTGAAAGGGCCACGAAAATCAAAACCACAACTTTAAAATAGACTTACCTGAAGAGAATATCCTTGATCACACTGAAAGGATACTACATCTCCAACCATATATCTGTCTCCAATTTTAATTCCACTGCTAGGAGTTTGTGGTTCAGGACAGGAATCCAAACCAATTGCTAAGAATATTTAATGATAACAATTTAAGTAACTTTCAAGTGATAAATGCTTAATTTATGCATATTAAGTTGCTAAAATTGAATATCAGTGTCTCATCAAACTAGATACTACATTGAGATGTTGAGAACGTTCTGTGAACAAGATTTAACTGTAGATGTTAAGAATAATGCACATTTGAACATCATTATAAAGCTATACAATTTTAATTTTTATGGCACCAGTCATTAAGCTAGCTGTGTGAATATACCTAAATTGTGTTTTAACTCCAGGCTTAATTGTTTTCTACTGTGAAACAAAAGTAAAAATTTCTGAAAAGAAAATTCCTACATGAAAATTAAAAATAATTTATTATGATAATAGAATTAAATAATACTTTAAAAACATTCTTAGCAAAAACTTAAAAATTATTTACTATTTTGTCTTTCTTGCTTAACTCTTTCTTCTTTTACTCTGAATCGGCTTTTAAATTTATGAGGTACATTTTGATGTACTTCTTATTATATGTAAAATTTTTAAAATATAGTTGTAAGTAGAACTTTTCTTTCTCTGAAGATACTATAATCAAAAAGGAGAGAGCAAGTGCGGTGGTTCACGCCTGTAATCCCAGCACTTTGGGTGGCTGAGGTGGGTGGATCACCTGTGGTCAGGAGTTTGAGACCAGCCTGGCCACCATGGTCAAACCCCGTCTCTACTAAAAATACAAAAATTATCCAGGTGTGGTGGCAGGTGCTGTAATCCCAGCTACTTGGGAGGCTAAGGCAGGAGAATTGCTTGAACCCAGGAGGTGGAGGTTGCAGTGACCTGAGATCTTGCCATTGCAATCCAGCCTGGGTGACAGAGCGAGACTTCATCTCAAAAAAAAAAAAAAAAAGAAAAGAAAAAGGAAAGAAAGGAGAAAAACTGCTGTCTCACTGAGACCTGAAAAGTATTATGTGCTACTTGAATTCAGTATTTTTCTGATAAGGAGATAACAATGTAATTCAAAACACTTTCATTATTTTTATTAGGTAAGAACTTATTTTTTATCTAGAGCAAAGGAAAAAGTTCCTGGAAACATGCAACCTCCCAAGATAGAATTTTTTATCTAGAGTCAATGAATAAATCCTTGCAAACACACAACCTCCCCAGATAGAATCAGTGAGAAACTGAAACCCTGAACAGACCACTGAGTTCTAAAATAAAATCAGTAAGAAAAAAACCTACCAAGAATAAAAACAAAGCCCCAGACCAGATGGATTTATGGCTGAATTCTACAAAACATACAAAGCTGATACCAATTTACCAAAACTTACAAAAATTCAATGAGAAGGGACTTTCCTAACTCATTCTACAAAGGCCACCATTAACCTAATACCAAAACACGGCAAAGACACAACAAAAAAAGAAAAATACAGGACAATATTTCTGATGAACACAGTTCCTAAAATCCTCAGCAAAATACTATCAAACCAACTCCAGTAGCATATCAAAAAGTTAATTCACCATGATCAAACAGGATTCTTCCTGGGATGCAAGGTTGTTTCAACATATGCAAATTAATACATGTGATTCTCCATGTAAATAGAATTAAAAATAAAAGCCATATGATCATTTCAATAGATGCAGAAAAAGCTTTCAATAAAATCCAACATCGCTTAATGATAAAAACCCTAAAGAAACTATGCATTAAAGGAACACATTTCAAAATAATAAGATCCATATATGACAAACCCACAGACAATATAATACTGAGTGGGCAAAAGCTGGGATAATTCATGTTGAGAAGAGGAACAAGAAAAGGATGTTCACTCTCACCACTTGTACTCAACATATTTCTGGAAGTCCTAGCCAGAGAAATCAGGCAAGAGAAATAAATAAAAGGTATCCAAAAAGGAAAAAAAAATAAGTCAAATTATCTCTCTTCACTGACAACATGATTTCATACTTGGAAGAACCATAAAGAATCTGCCAAAAGGCTCATAGAACTGATAAACAACTTCAATAAAGTGTCAGGATATTTAATCAATGTACAAAAATTAGTAGCATTTATATACACCAACAACATCCAGGCCGACAGTCAAATTAAGAATGCAACCCCATTTACAATAGCTGCAAAACAAATAAAATACGTAGCAATACATCTTATTAAGGAGGTAAAAGATCTTTACATGGAGAACTACAAAACCCTTCTGAAAGAAATCATAGATGACAAAAACAATGGGAAAACATTCTACGCTCATGAATTGGAAGAATCAATATTGTTAAAATGACCGTATTTCCAAAACCAATCTACAGATTCAATGCTATTTCCATCAAACTACCAATGTCATTTTTCACAGAACTAGGAAAAAAACTATGCTAAAATTCATATGGAACTGAAATAAAGCCCAAATAGCCAAAGTAATCCTAAACCAAAAAAAGAACAAAGCTACAGTCATCACATAGCCTACTTCAAACTATACTACAAGGCTACGGTAACCAAAACAGCATGGTACTGGTACAGAAACAGACACAACGATGGATGGAGTGGAATAGAGAACTAAGAAATAAATCCACACATCCACAACTACTTGATTTTCATCAAAGTTGACAGAAACAAGCCATGGGGAAAGAACTCTATTTAATAAATGGTGCTAGGATAACTGGCTAGCCATATGCAGAAGAATGAAAATAGACACCTATCTCTCACATTTACAAAAACTAACTCTTGATGGATTAGATATTTAAATGTAAGACATCAAATTGCAGGAATCCTAGAAGAATATCTAGGAAATGCCACTCTGGACATTGGCCTTGGCAATGAATTTATGACAACATCCTCAAAAGCAATTGCAACAAAAACAAAAATTGACAAGTAAGACCTAATTAAACTACAGAGTTTCTGCACAGCAAAAGAAACTGTTAAAGGAGTAGCAAACAACCTACAGAATGGGAGAAAATGTTCATAATGGGAGAAAATGTTCATAAGCTATGCATCTGACAAAGCTCTAATATCCAGAATGTATAAGGAACTTAAGTCAACAAGCAAAACACAAATTCCCCATTAAAAAGTGGGCAAGGCCGTGCATGGTGGCTCATGCCTGTAATCCCAGAACTTTGGAAGTCTGAGGCAGGTGCATCACGAGGTTAGGAGACTGAGACCATCCTGGCTAACACGGTGAAACCCCGTCTCTACTAAAAATATAAAAAATTAGCCAGGCGTGGTGGCAGGTGCCTGTAGTCCCAGCTACTCGGGAGGCTGAGGCAGGAGAACGGCATGAACCCAGGAGGCGGAGCTTGCAGTGAGCAGAGATTGCGCCACTGCTCTCCAGCCTGGGCAACAGAGCGAGACTCCATCTCAAAAAATAAAAAATAAAAAATAAAAAAATAAAAAGTGGGCAAAAGTCACGAATAGACACTTCTCAAAAGACACATGAATGACCAACAAACATGAACAAATGCTCAATATCAGTAATCACCAAAGAAATGCAAATCAAAACCACAGTAAGATACCGTCACACACTAGTCACAATGGCTATGATGTAAAAGTCAGAGAAAAACAGATGGTGGCAAGGCTGCAGAGAAAAAGGAATGCTTTTACACTGTTGGTGGGAATGTAAATTAGTTCAGCCACTGTGGAAAACAGTTTGGAGATTTCTCAAGGAACTTAGAACTACCATTTAACCCAGCAATCTCATTACTGGGTGTAGAATCAAAGGAAAAAAAAAATCATTCTACCAAAAGACACATGCACTCGTATGTTTATCACAGCACTATTCACTGTAGCAAAGACATGAAATCAACCTAGGTGCCCATCATTAAATAATATGCAGCCATTAAATAATACGCAGCCATAAAAATACAGTGAAATCATGTCCTTTGCAGGAATGTGGATACAGCTGGAGGCCATTATCTGAGGAGAAGTAATGCAGGCATAAAAAACCAAATACCACATATTGTCACTTATAAGTGGGAGCTAAACATTGAGTAGACATGTGGATGAAGACTGAAACAACAGACACTGGGGGTTACTCGGTAGGGGAAAGAGAGAGGAGGGCAAGGGTTGAAAATCTATGAGTACTGATACGGTTTGGCTGTGTCCCCTCCATATTCCACTTCCCATGTGTCTCCTCCCACAATACGTGGGAATTCTCATCTTGAATTCCCACGTGTTGTGGGAGGGACCTGGTGGGAGGTAATTGAATCATGGGTGAAAGTCTCTTCCATGCTGTTCTCATGACAGTGAATAAGTTTCATGAGTACTGATGGTTTTAAAAAGAGGAGTTCCCCTGCACGAGCTCTCTCTCTTTGACTGCTGTCATCCATGTAAGACAGGACTTGCTCTTCCTTGCCTTCCACCATGATTATGAGGCTTCACCAGCCCTGCGGAACTGCAAGTCCAATTAAACCTCTTTCTTTTGTAAATTGCCCAGTCTCAGGTATGTCTTTATCAGCAGTGTGAAAATTGACTAATATCGTAAATTGGTACCAGTAGAGTGGGGTGTTACTGAAAAGATACTCAAAAATGTGGCAGCCACTTTGGAACTGGATAACTGACAGAAGTTGGAACAGTTTGGAGGGCTCAGAAGAAGACAGGAAAAGATGGGAAAGTTTGGAACTTCCTAGAGACTTGTTGCATGGCTTTGACAAAAATGCTGATAGTGATATGAAGAGTAAGTTCCAGTCTGAGGTGGTCTCAGACAGAGATGAGGAACTTGTTGGGAACTGAAGCAAAGGTGACTCTTGTTATGTTTTAGCAAAGAGACTGGCAGCATTTTGCCCCTGACCTAGAGATTTGTGGAACTTTGAACTTGAGAGAGATGATTTAGGTTATCTGGAGGAAGACATTTCTAAGGGGCAAAGCATTCAAGACATGAATTGGGTGCTGTTAAAAGCATTCAGTTTTATAAGGGAAGCAGAGTATAAAAGTTTGAAAAATGTGCAGTCTGACAATGTGATAGAAAAGAAAATCCCATTTTCTGAGGAGAAATTCAAGCCAGCTGCATAAATTTGCATAAGCAATGAGGAGTCGAATGTTAATCCCCAAGACAATGGGGAAAATGTCTCCAGGGCATGTCAGAGGTCTTCATGGCAGCCCCTCCCATCACAGGCCTAGAGGCCTAGGAGGAAAAAGTGGTTTCATGGGCCAGGCCCAGGGTCCCCATGCTGTGTGCAGCCTAGGGACTTGATGACCTTCATCCAGCCTCAAGCCTTGGCAGCTTCCACGTGGTGTTGAGCCTGAGAGTACACAGAAGTCAAGAATTGAGGTTTGGGAACCTCTGCCTAGATTTCAGAAGTTGTATAGAAATGCCTGGATTTCCAGGTAGAAGTTTGCTGCAGAGGCAGGGCTCTCATGGAGAACATCTGATAGGGTAGTGTGGAAGGGAAATGTGGGGTTAGAGCCCCTACAGAGTCCCTACTGGGGCACTGCCTAGTGGAGCTATGAAAAGAAGGCCACCATCCTCCAGACCCCAGAATGGTTGATCCACTGACAGCTTGAATCATGCACCTACAAAAGCTGCAGACACTCAATGTTAGCAGACAGGAGTGAGGCTGTACCCTGCAGAGCCACGGGGGTGGAGCTGCCCAAGACCATGGGAACCTACCTCTTACATCAGGATGACCTGGATGTGAGACATGGAGTCAAAGGAGATTATTGTGGCGCTTTAAGATATGACTGCCCCATTTGATTTTGAACTTGCATGGGGCCTGTAGCACCTTTGTTTTGGCCAATTTCTCCCATTTGGAATGGCTGTATTTACCCAATGCCTGTACCCCCACTGTATCTCGGAAGTAAACTGCTTTTGATTTTACTGGCTCATAGATGGAAGGGACTTGCCTTGTCTTGAATTAGACTTTGGACTGTGAACTACTGAGTTAATGCTGAAATTAGTTAAGACTTTTGGGGACTGTTGGGAAGGCATGACTGGTTTTGAAATGTGAAGATGTGGGATTTGGGAGAGGCCGGGGGTGGAATGATATGGTTTGGCTGTGTCCCCACCCACATCTCATCTTGAATTCTCATGTATTGTGGGAGGAACCCAGTGGCAGGTAATTGAATCACGGAGCAAGTCTTTCCCATGCTGTTCTTGTGATAGTGAATAAGTCTCACAAGATCTGACGGTCTTTAAAAGAGGAATTCCCCTGCACAAGTTCCCTCTCTTTGCCTGCTATCATCTATGTAAGACGTGACTTGCTGTACTTTGCCTTCTGCCATGATTGTGAGGCTTCACCAGCCCTGTGGAACTGTAAGTCCAGTTAAACCTCTTACTTTGTAAATTGCCCAGTCTCTGGTATGTCTTTATCAGAAGCATGAAAACAGACTAATAAAATTACTATGCTGACTACCGAGGTGATGAGATTATTCATACCCCAAACCTCAGCATCATGCAGTAAACCTATGTAATAAACATACCCACATATCCCCTAAATCTAAAATAAAAGTTAAAATTATGTTTTTTAAAAAAGAGTTTATTTTTCAAAATAAACTAAAAACATAGTAAAAGTAAATGGTTTTCTGAAAATGATTCATTGAAAGCCTTAACAAAATGTTTGCTTTTTTGCCAAAACATTTTTCAAATATGCAACTATTATTATTAAAAACTTTTCATCTTCATTAAAAGCCATTGTTTATTATTCATTTTGTTGTAATTATATTTTCAGGCTAATCTAATGCATATTTAAATGGGTTAGAAAAAGAGGTCACCACTCCAGCAGCATTATACTGTATACATACGGATTTCATTTTTAAAAAGCATTGAAAACTAAACCCTAAAGAATGATAATGCTTTATACGTATTCCTTCATTCATCTGCCAGATTATTTCTCTCTGATAGATATTCTTGTAGCACCACCCTCTACATTCTTTTTGGATACTTAACACAATCTGATAATATATAAATAATTGTGCAATTAATTGTTCAATATTTATCTCCCATCTGAGAATGAAAGCTCCAGAAGGGCCGTTAGAGAACAGTGCCTTGAGGAGGCACTCAGTAAACATTACTTGTGTGAATGAATGAATAATATAAGAAAGAGAGTGTATCCCTATATCTAGATTATTTCTTAATAAATATTAATGCCTAATTATGCAAAGGAAAGCTATCTAATAACACAATGGTTAGAGTAGCTTAAATCATGCCAAACTGGATGACATTTAACAATAGAAAATGCCATAAAAGCAGTGACTTGATAGAGTTATGATTAGATTAGAAAGTCAGGCAGTAAAGATCAGGAGTAAAGTGGTCATTTGGGAATACATTTGAGGCAGTCTTGAATTAGATAAGGAGAGTCTGTACATTGCAATCCCAATGCCCAGTGCCTTAATTAGTTAGGTCTCCAAGCATGCATCATGTTCTATTCCTTTTTGTAGTATTGAATTTATGGACCTAGGAAAACTTGGTTACTATTAAATTGTGACCTAATTTTAAATGTTTAAGGGTTTACAACTTTCTTCTCCAACTAGATTTGGGAATCTAAGAAGAGATAGAAATTGCCTTCCCTGTGTATTAATCTTATTTAATACCCGTTGATAAGCCTCACACATCAAATTCATCTGATTTCATAGAGCCTTCATCAGAAACTACCGAATACAAAAATAGTGAACTATGATATAAACATGTATGCTTTGTCTATACAATTTCACCTTCCTTTGGTACAATTTTAGTTTCTTGGGAGTCCTGAACAGTAAATTTATTACTCTTCACCAGTAAGGACATTCTTGCAATCATTCTCACTGAGAAGGCCAAATTTTGTACACATTCATTTCTCTTCCTTTCTAATCAAATACTCTATTCAGGGTCATATATATAAAAAACTATCAAAATCCAGTAGCGGTAGTTTCCTTCTCCAAGAGGAGAATAAATAAAACTATGTTAGTGAGGTAGCTGAATACTGAGATGCTCATTTTTAAACAAGATTTTACATAATATACATAAACAAAATAAAATGTTTGTGAAGGTGTTTTAACTTTTTAAAAAATGACACAAAACTCTATAAACTAGGTAAAAGCAATTTTGTAAGTTAAAACAAATTCTTATATGTATATAATCACAGAGATAAATAATCAAATGTAAATATGCCAAATGGTGGTTGTAATTCTTGATTATAAGATTACTGGTGATTTGTATGTCATTCCTTGTATTTTCCTGCATCTCCAGATTTTCTATAATAACATAAATTATTTTTGTATATAATAAAATAACTTATAACCTAGATGAATTAGTACTAGCAGAAAATTTAGAAGTACAGGAACATATTCCCTTCAATTTTTCTAGATGATATTGAATTGGGCTAGCTAAGTTCATTTGAAGAGATCAATTAGCAACTGATTTGTGTTAGGGAAGAAAATAATGATATAATCAGATAAGTCATATGCTGATGGCTTCATTCTTTTTTTGCAGCAGTTTCTTTTTCATGTGCAGTAAAGAAAATGAAACAAAAATACATGAAAGTCCTACAGTTTGAATTTTGCAGCCATTTTTTAAATTTACACAAATAAATCTCCGAGTGGTTAAATATTAACTCTAAAATATCTTTGGGAATTATTTTTCACTTCTGTATAAGTGACAAAATCAATAAGTTATTTGTAGGAATCAATAAGAGAATTTTTTGTAGAAATGTGGAAAAGGCTTCTCTTCTGCTTAACCAAGGCTAGTCTCCTGCTTAACAAAAGATATCAAAACATTGAGTCATTTTAAGGTTCATGAGTATAAATTTTGTAAAATTGTGCCGTTGGCAACCAAAGCTGCTCTCTGATTAAATATTTTTAATGGGATTGGATCAATTAATCTGCTGTTGTAGCCAAAAAAAAAAAAAATCAGAAATGAATCCAGGGACCAATCCATACAAAAAATTGCATACAGTTATGTCTGTCTGCTGTCAAATGATTGCAGGCAGTTACCCTGGCTGAAAATATTAAATCCTTACTGCTTCACATTACTAATATTTATTTATAACCAAAACGTATTATTTCCAATTCTGTTCACAAAGCAATCAATCAATCTGTATCAGAAATGTTGTTAATCATATCATATATAGTTGGTAATTCTGAATGTGTGTGTGTGTAAATAAAAGTGTGTATGTATATATATACACATACATATATATATATATGTCCTAGTATTCCAAATTGATTTCAAATGAGTGATTAATGCATTGAGATAGGAAGACATGGAGGGGAAAATGTTTAATTACTGCTAAGACACCCAGTAACATTGTTTTGTTAAAGGAAAATCTCATTCATAAATTTGACATGACAACCTATGTATCTATTTATTGAAAATGCAGACCAAAAATATTGGTTTTGCATTTACGTGAGAAAGAAACAAATGTTAAATCATGTGTCTTTGCACTAAAGGTGGTATTTAGTGATAGTAAAGATCTTTTTATTCTAAATATGTTGCATGTCTTTGATTTTCATCTTTTCTCTAAATTGTGGATACAAGACAACTATTATGTTTATGTTGATACTACCTTTAAGGGTTTTAAAAAGATATACCAAAATTATCATTTGACATTCCACATCTATCATTATAAAGATAAGAGTTCAAGAATAATGTAGACATTTGTGGTAATCAAACGGTGAACCCAATATGAGTTGGTGTACTATTAATAGTTTGAAGACTTGTAGAAAACTGCTTTGGTAAACATGCAGATATTTTTCTGGCATAATGTACCTCAGAATCAATTGATTAATCTACTAAACAAATATTTTGTCAAATACCTAATCATGTAACAAGTAACTTCATGAATGTTTGTGGATAAACTTTTTTGGAAGCAATAATTCTGACTATGATCACTGATGGGCAGCAATGCTTTGGGAACATGTAGCACAGGCTACATTAACATTTACCTTGATCCTTAATACTTTATTTACTTTATCTGTGCTTACTGTAACTGATATTTAACTTAGAATTACTCTGTATAAGTAAATGAATACTCAGTAATACACACTACTTATCAAATTTTAGTCTATAGAATAATACTAAGTTAAATGAACAAAAAGTTAAATAGAATCACGACATGTAGGTATTATTCATTCATTCAATAAGCTGTTGGTGAGTACCTATTGCGTGCTCTGTATCATGTTACATTCCAGAAATGCAGAGATCAATCAGCAACATAAGCAACCACGCTCTAAAGAGACTCTTGACGGAACAGGAGAGGAGTTTGATTTGACAGATGATTAGAGTGCGGTGGAACAATTGCAATAAATGAAGGTCATCCTTTGTTTAATTAGATAATTGTTCCATAGAAGTAACCCATATGAGTACTGAAAAATTATATATTTTACCAATTCATTATCCTGAGGGGGTAGTTGTGTATGGTGTTCTGACACAGAAAGTAACATATTAAACGAATGGAGTTCTTAGAGATTTTTCTTTCTTTTTTGGAAAGGAGGGAAGTGTTTTTCTCAAAAACACATTGTAGTGTTCTGTGGAAGGCAGCAAGAAATGAAGCTGAAATGGAAGGCAGAATATAGACTGTGAACAGTCCTGAAGTCTTAACCAACACAGGTATTTGAACTTTCTGTGTTTAATGCAGGGAGAATTCAGAGTTAAGACCACAACCTTTTGTGTGCATCCTGGCTCCTCTAGTTGCATGCTGGTTGGTTTGTTTTAAAGTCTGAGATGTTTTCTATGCCTCAGTTTCCTCACCTATAAAATGGGATGAGTAAATAGTGACTTCACAGTCATATTGTGATACTTAAAGAAGTGCATGCATAATACTTAGAGTAGTGCCAGGAATATTGGAAGTGCCTAACAAATGTTAACTATTGTTGAAGTGTTTCAGGCACTGAAGTGAGGATGTCCATTTGTATTTTAGATAAAAAGTATACTTTTCTTCTTGTCAGGAAGGGTATATTTCTGTTTAAGATCAAGAGATTTCACATGTGTGCTCTAGTAGTATTAATACAAAAAATATATAAATATTTATATAAAGCACCACAAATTTAAGCATCCTGAGTCTTTCAACTGACTCAACATGAGAGGCTTCTTCTATATGCAGCTAAAAGATTATTACCTTCACTGCAAGAAAACCCTGGGTACCAGGACCAGTGTCCCTAGCTCATGATATAACTAGAGAAATGTATGAAGACAAAAACACAATGTTTACAAAATTCAGAAACCTAGATTAGGCTAAAACTATCTCTACGTCATCATCACAAAGGGGTGAAAAATCAGTGAGATAATCAGGAAATAAAATATGATCGAAATAAAAGGAAGCAAACTGTGATAAATCTGTAAGGGCTTTATAGGGTTAAGAAGTGCAATGTGTTTATAAAGATCAATTACACTTATTTGCATGCAATGTATTCTGAGTTAATGGCAATTGAAATTAGAAATGACAAATACTAATAATTTAATTTGGGCAGGAGGTATTTCTACAATTAATATTTATTACATTTATGAATGTTGATGTGCATAAACTAGTTAAAACAAGAAAATTAGTGTAAGTAAAAATACAGTTAATCTTAAAATCCCTGTTTTTCCCAAATAATCAATTATATAATTAGCTCAAGGGAGAAGACCATTTTTAGTGATTATAAAAGTAAACTCATTAAGAACTAATGCATTATCTCTTAAGCATATTGCTCGAGGATGGGAAGCAGTAAAAATAATAACAGTTATGCTGAATCGAATCTTTTGCTATTTATAAGATAGAGTCAAATGGATACATTTCTGGGCATTTATTATTTTGAGACTAATTTTATGCTTTTTACAACTACTACAAGGGATAGAAAGATGCTTTCAGATATTCCAGTTTTTCCTAGGATTTTACTGAAAATTATAATCATGAGTGCTCTTAGGTGTAGGGGAAGAGAAAATCTATTCATTATGGTAACATGTACCTTTGCCTTCCTCAGGGACTACGTCCTGAGATTTTTGAAGACCTCTAAAGATCTTCAAAGGACCTTGAAACTACCATTACACTTCATGCAGCCTTCTCTTTTAAAAACATGTATATTTTATAAGTTCAAAATGGAACTCTGCTCATTGATTTACATATGCTGCAAGGTCCCTCTAGGATTTGCCATTAGTGAGATTTTAATGTGTGTCTCTACAAATTTAAAGAAATGAGATGGAAAGGACATATTCATATTACAATCAGGCAAAGAGTCTAATCCAAGACTATTAATGCTGAGGCTTCACTAAAATCCAAGTGGCAGGGCAACTGGAAAGTACAAGTTCTCTTAGTGGAAGCCTACCAACAATCAATATATTTAATGACATTCCATGAGCTAGGATCATTTTTCCTAGCAATAAAAATGATTATGCATGATATAAAATTACAAACAGGAGCTAATATATTTGAAAAAACAAACACACCAGAAAGCAAAAATTGTCAGTTTAAGAATTGATTCCCATATTCCAGTGCTAATGTGGATCAGGAAAAAGAAAACTTGAATACTTCATGTGAGAAAAATTTGGGGTAAATTCTATGAATTCAGCACAGCTACATTTGTTCACAAGACTATGTAACCAATATATGTTCCTAATACAAGTAATGATGTAGCTTTATTTGGATTTATGATAGCCTATATCATAAAATACCAAAATAGTAATCAGCCTCCACTAAATAATGTTTAAACTTCTCTCTAATGAATAGAGAGAAATGTGACCACCAATATCTGGTATGTTTGCCTTAATTTTCCTATGTCTCCCAAAGTTGCCAAGCAAATAGATTTTCTTGAATTCTGCCTGCCTCCTTCCTCTTCAATATTCAATCTCCTTTGTTATTAACAGAAAGCAAAATTGGCTCTTTTTCTCAACCTTTCCATTAATATTTGAAACTTATTTATATGTTAGGTAATTTTTGTTAGCACAAAATCAGTAGAAGACATCAAAGTTTAAGAAAAAACAATTAGGGTGAAGACACAAATTGAGAAATTTATACAAGGAGACTTCAAAAAGTTTGTAAAAATGTATATTATGAAAAAAATTACGCATAGATTTCCTTTTTTTTTTTTTTTTTTTTTTTTTTTTACCAAATGGACTTCTACCATCTTCATATAACATGTTTGAATAGAATCTACTTTCAGGCACCAAGAAGGATAAAATACTAGTTTGAAAAAATTCCCCTATCAGAGCAACATGAATTCTGCAAAAATTACATGAAGAACAAACATCAAACTTATGGTGAGGTTTGGGTGGAAGAATGGTGAAATTCATTGATGCTTTACAAAAAGTGTATGGGAACAACGCACCCAAACAATCAGTAGTTTACAAATGGATAACTCATTTTAAGAAGGAATGAGAGAAGAAGATGAAGCCTGCAAGAGCAGACCATTCACATCAATTTGTGAGGAAAAATATCATCTCGTTTGTGCTCTAATTGAAGAGGATCAATGTTTAACAGAAGAAACAATAGCTAATTGCCTAGACATCTCAACTGATTCAGCTTACACAATTTCACTCAAGGGATGCCAAAACTTTTGTGCCCAGATCAGCTGCAGACGAGAACAAAGCTTTCAATTTCAATAGAAATTTTAAACAAGTAGGATCAAGACCCTGAAGCATTTCTTTGAAGAACTATAACAGGAGATGAAACATGGCTTTACCAGTACAATCCTGAAGACAAAGCACAACCAAAGCAATGGCTACCAAAAGGTGGAAGTGGTTCAGTCAAAGCAAAAACAGACTGGTCAAGAGCAAAGGTCATGGCAACAGTTTTTTGGGAAGTTCAAGGCATTCTGCTGGTTGACTTTCTGGAGAAACCAAGGAAAATACTGCTTATTATAAGAGGGTTTTGAGACAGTTAACCAAAGCTTTTGCAGGAAAGCTTCACCAGAGTCCTTTCTACTGCAACAATGCTCCTGCTCATTCCTCTCATCAAACAAGGGTAATTTTGAAAGTTTCAGTGGGAAATCATTAGGCATTCATGGTTTTTTGTTTTGTGTTGTTTTGAAATGGAGTTTTGCTCTTGTCACTCAGGCTGGAGTGCAATGGCACAATCTCGGCACACTGCAACCTCTGCCTCCCGGGTTCAAGGGATTCTCTTGCCTCAGCCTCCTGAGTAGTTGGGATTACAAGTGCATGACAGTATGCCTGGCTAATTTTTGTATTTTTGGTAGAGATAGGGTTTCACCATGTTGGCCAGGTTCGTCTCAACCTCCTGACCTCAGGTGATTTGCCCGCCTTGGCCTCCCAAAGTGCTGGGATTACAGGTGTGAGCCACCACACCCAGCCAGGCATTCACCTTATAGTCCTGATTTGGCTCCTTTTGACTTCCTTTTCTTTTGTAATCTTAAAAAACTCTTTACAGGGCACTCATTTTTCTTAAGTTAATAATGTAAAAAAGATGGCATTGACATGGTTAAATTCCCAGGACCCTCCTTAGAGATGGACAAAATGGCTGGTATCATTGCTTACAAAAGTGTCTTGAACTTGATAGAGCTTTGTTGAGAAATAGAGTTCATATTTTTAAATTTATATTTTAATTCCATTTTTAATTCCCTTTTTATATACATTCAATTTTTCTCTAATTCAATTTTTCTCTAAACCTTTTGTAGTCCCTTCATATTTATTACCTTGCTTTGTATGTCTGTAACTTAGAAAAACTGCACCAATTCAATTTATTTGTGGAATATTTATAACCTCCAAAATAGTATAGTTTGAGCAGCATGACTATAAATATTTAAAATATATGTATATAATAAATGTGCTATCACATTACAATTTTTTCTTACTTCACAAGTAGCACTATATTCACCGTCCATACAAGTTTTACTCTTTGAAGAATACATCTATATTGTCATTATCATTAGAAATTAGGAAATACTTTTGGTTCCTAGATTCCACTGAAACATATGAGATCCAATTACTACAGTTAAATAAAAGCACTTATGCTGACCTTGATATAATTAAATCAATACCTAGATGCTGAAAACAAAAAAGTCTAGGGAGTTGAAAGGCCAGCTCTCCAATTAATTAAAGCAAAACGGTTATCATGTAAGAAGTGATATTATCTAAAGTGAAAAACAAAACAGAAGACCAGAAACCTGAGAATCATCCTCTACTCCTTTTTCTCTCTCATCCCCAACATCTAATTGGCCATAAAGCTTTTCAATTATATCTTATTAATATCTCTTGAATCTGCTGCCATTTCATCTACACAACCACAACTACTGCCTTCAGAGTTTCCCTTGTGAACCAATGCAAAAGCCTCCTCTTAAATTTCTTTCCTTGGGCTTATTCTCACCATGTAATGCATACTTCACTTTCCAAAATAAAAAGTCCTCTTTAAAATTCAAAACTTATGTTACTCTAAAAATCCAAGTCCTTCAATGAGGCTACTCTTTCTCCAAGAAAAAAGCCTATGCCACATTTTAAATCTATACCATTTGACTACTCCAGCTATGTGGGTTTATCTCATCAGCTATAAAGGGTAGCATTTATTAAGGGTTTACTACATAACTGGCACTGCAATAAGCACTTTATTTATTTAATTATAAAGCAATCTTTCAAATTAGAACTATGTATTATGGGTGAGATAACTTGGTTTTTAGGGAACCTCAAAAATTTTCTGAGTGTCACATGGCCATCAAATGGCAGTGTCAAGATAGAAACCTGAGTCTGACTCCAGAGTAAATGCTCTTATATCTATCTGCATTCCAGGAGGTCCCTTCAAATGCCAAGCCATTCTCATATCTATGTTTAAATTCTTATTTGCCAGAATGAATTCTTTTGACTTTTGATGAGGTTTTCCCTGACTCTACCACCAGTAACTCCTAATACATATGATCTCCACCTTCTCTGTTCATCACCTAAATTATACAAGATATTTTCATACTTTGGCCATTGTGAGAGTCACTTTGGGACCTTGGTAAAAATGCAAATACTTGAGTGAATCTCAGATAAACTGACTTGACATTCTGGGTTGGTAGCCTTGTCATCTGGAGTTTCTAAAAGACTTCAAGATGATTGCAATGCACAATTATCTGAGAAGTACTGACTTACATAAACATATTAATAGTGCTTACACCATTTTGCAATTACTCTACTTGTTTACATGTCCTTACTCTTAATTAGTCTAAAAATATTTTAGGGCTAGATGTTACACAAATTTGCAGCACCTACACCTAGAAAATGTACCTTGCATTTAACAAGTACTCAATAAATACTTGATGAATAAATGAATGGGTTTGTTCTCAGATTTGAAAAGCAATATGAAGATGAAAAATTATGGGAGGAGGTTATAAGTAGGGATATAATACAGGAGTTAGGACTAATTGCTTTGGAATAAAATTATCTGAGGTCTACTCTACAACTTACTAACTTAAAAGTACCTAAGCTCTGAGATTATTTTCTATAATTTTCCATTTGTAAAATAGGGTTAAAAATGTATCTGCCTCACGGTAATTTAAAAAAAAAAAACAAAAATACCTCTATGAAACATTTAGCAATGTGCTTGACATATACTGAGTACTTGAAAATGTTAGCTTTTTAAACATATAATGATAATAGCATAATGTTGTATAACCTTCTTTATTATAATTATAATAATGACAGTGGAGGTATCATTAGCTAGTTTCGAAGAATCTAAGCAGTCATTCAAATGCTTACAGTTCATAATACTCTGATACAAATGGCTATTTACAATGTGGATCTACCACACTTTGAAAGTAGTCATAGACAAGTCAATGTGAGCCTCAAATATTGGTTCTTATCATATTATTAAATAGTTTTCTTTGCTTTTATTATTTTAAAAGGAAAAATATATGAAAACATTTAACGCAGCTATATAGAAAACTTTATTTAAAAATATAAACTTTTAGATTTGTTTAATGCTTGAAAAGAATAAAAAATTTACAAAAACCCAAAAGCAAGATTTTTCTTCCTCTAAAAAATATAATTTTTGAAATTTAGTTCCCCTTTTTAATAAGCAATTAACAAAAGAACATATTACAAACTAGCACATTTGGTGCAACTAGCTTGTTAGAAGTCAGGTATTTGGTGACCATCAATAATAGACTGGATAAAGAAAATGTAACACATATACACCATGGAATACTATGTAGTCATAAAAAAGAATGAGTTCATGTCATTTGCAGGGACATGGATGAAGCTGGAAACCATCATCCTCAGCAAACTAACACAGGAACAGACAACAAAACCCCACATGTTCTCACTCATAGGTGGGAGCTGAACAGTGAGAACACATGGACACAGGGAGGGGAACATCACATACCAGGGCCTGTTGGGAGTTGGGGTGCAAGGGGAGGGAGAGCATTAGGACAAATACCTAATGCATGCGGGGCTTAAAACCTGGATTACAGGTTGATAGGTGCAGCAAACCACCATAGCACATGTATACCTATGTAACAAACCTGCACGTTCTGCACATGTATCCCAGAACTTAAAGTAAAAGAAAAACTAAAAATAAATAAAAATTAAATAAATAAATCACAATTTGCTATTGCAAGAAGAAGAAGAAGAAGAGGGGGAGGAGGAGGAGGAGGAAGAAGAAGAGAAAGAGGAAGAGGAGGAAGAGGAAGAGGAAGAAGAAGAAGAAGAAGAAGAAGAAGAAGAAGAAGAAGAAGTAGTAGTAGTAGTAGTGGTCAGGTATTTGTATACTCAGTGATAATAGCCAAGGCATAGCCCATAGTCATACAAAGTGATCATCTTCGTCAGATAAACATAATCATTGTTTTGTTTTGTTTTTCACTTTTCCAGCAAATATTCATTGAGGACATAAAAACAGCAAAACATCATCTTGTGTCTTATTGGAAATAAATAATGTGCAACACACTACCCAAAAGTAGTTTAATATTCATGCACAGAGATAATTCAAGAATGCTAATTACAATTATTACCTAAGCATTAGAACTGCAGAACATGGTAATACCTTGTAAATCAGAGCATGTCATTCCTCTGCTCAAATCTCCCTAATGATTTCCATTTCAATTAGAGGAAAAATAAAGTCCTTACAATGGCTTATAAGCCCCACTTACTTTTCCTCTCTCATTTAATTTCCTACTTCCTTACTTTTTTGTTCTTCATACTTCTGTTTCGTGGTATTTGCTCTAGCTGTTCCCTAAAGCAGTATCTTCACTTACCAGTAAGGCTTATTCCTGCACCACCTTCCACTACTTGCTCAAATGTCACAGTCTCCATAAGGTCTGCCCTGACCACCATAACATCCTTCTTTTTATCCCTAGCACTCCTGATCCCTCAACTCTCCATCTATTTTTTTCTATGACACATCATTTTCTAAAACGTTATATAGATTACTCCTTTATTATATTTTCACCTTTTATCTGTCTTCACCTGATAGAATGTAAAATCCAAGGGGGCAAAAGTATATTGCCTCTTTGGTTGACTAATGGGAACAATGCCTGACACACAGAGTTCAGTAAATATTTGTTGAATGAATGAAGATATAGGCATTGAGACAGGTAAAAAGGAAATGATACCAGAATTCAGAGAAGGAAGAGACCACTTCTGGGCTGGGTTGATTTGATCAATGAAGTTAAAATTTAGGGTAGAAAAGGAGCAAGGATGGAGAAGATGCTCAGAAAACATGCAGCTGCCCAGATTTCCCCTGGCCTCCTACTGGGGATCTCACTGCTGTTCTCCAGCCCATGAGAGGAAGTGGGCAGAGGTGAGGGCCTAGCCCACATGGATATGGGGCACACGCTACTGGGCAGAGAAATGGCTGCACATATACTGCTCCTCTGAAGCAAGACTCCTTGCTGGTCTCCTTCTCTTTTTCTCCTTAAAATATTGTTAGAATGCAGAGATCATTGATTTCTTTTGAAACAATTCCCATACAGGATACGACATCTCAAACAGTTCCTCAGCCCTTGGCAATATTTGTGTGCAGGTGTTTCATGAGAAGCAGCACATAAGGTCCTGAGAACCAATGAGTACTGGGGAGTGGCACAAGGAGCTTGTGGCACCTAGCACTGTGGCATCCCCTACACTCCAGGAATTACACTCCCTCCTAAATGTCTCCCCCATCTCCTTGCTAACCTGACTTCCAGCCCCCAGTCTTAAGTAAAATAGGAATTATGTTTTCTCTCTTACTACATCTGTGAGGTGTAAGATAAAAACAAATGACAAAGGATGGGCACAGTGGGTCACACGTGTAATCCCAGGACTTTGGGAGGCCAAGGCGGGCGTATTACGAGGTCAGGAGTTCGAGACCAGCCTGACCTACATGGTGAAACCCTGTCTCTACTAAAAATACAAAAATTAGCCGGGCATGGTGGTGCGTGCCTGTAATCCCAGCTACTCAGGAGGCTGAGGCAGGAGAATCACTTGAACCCGGGAGGTGGTGGTTGCAGTGAGCTGAGATCACGCACCATTGCACTCCAGCCTGAGCGACAGAGTGAGACTCTGTCTCAAAAAAAAACCCCAAAAAACAAAAAACAAAACAAAACAAAAATACACACACACTCACAAATGACAGTTCCAAAGACAAATTAATCTGCAGTGAACAAGGTGGAAGAAAGGAAGAATGAAGACTACTTGATAACAAAATACAAAAACAAACACAGGCTAAAACAAAAAACATGAACACTGATGGGATAAAAAAGTTCACAAATAAAAATAATCCATACACACACACATGTGCACACACACACAATTCAGAGTTGAGTCTTATAGCCAGAAAAAAGAAGAGAAGTAGAGCATGTCAAGTGGAGGAAATGAATCGTGAAAGGAGTAGAGAGAGGAAAGGCATGTTACATTTTAAAACAAATGCTTAATTTGATTAAGTGGGGGAATATTACAAAATTCATGTGTGAAAAATGAAACATTAAGAAATCAGTGTTGGAATAAGAGGCTAAAGAATGTTGCCGTTATTTAGTAGATAGGAAGGTAATGATATGAAATGACCAAATATCTGGAAATATTAATAAGACCAAGGTGTAGAAAGGGTTGAGTGGAAGGAACATTAGGTTTATCTGATATAATTGATAGTGATAATAGTATTATGAAAGATCAGGCATTCTAAAGTTAAAATGCCATTATCTCAGGTTCAACAAAGAAAAGATAACTATAATGATAAAAATCAGCCTATCTGGCGGGTGCGGTGGCTCATGCCTGTAATCTTAGCACTTTGGGAGGCCGAGGAGGGCGGATTGCCTGAGCACAGGAGTTCGAGACCAGAGTAGGCAACACGGTGAAACCCTGTCTCTAGTAAAATACAAAAAATTAGCTGGGCATGGCAGTGTGACATGTAGTCCCAGCTACTCAGGAGGCTGAGGCAGGAGAATTGCTTGACCTTGAGAGGCGGAGCTTGCAGTGAGCCGAGATAGTGCCATTGCACTCCAGCCTGGGCGACAGAGCGAGACTATGTCTCCAAAAATAGAAAAAAAAGATAAATAAATAAATAAAAATAAATCAGCCTATCCGCCAGCATTTACCTTTTAGGTAAATAAAAAGCAGGGCATGTCTGTGTAGTAACTCTGCCAGCAGAAAAAAAAATATATATATATATTTTTTATATATAAAAATATATATATATATTTTTCTCATGAGTAGAAAAATCAGATGGCGAAAACACTCACTTGCTGGGAGGAATCTCAGCCAAATTTCCATTTACTAAGAAAGAACACCTGCCATGTTTCCTGAAACCTTCACTATTTAAGATACTCCTTTAGGAATATAGTAAGAGTCTACTTTCTTGGATGAAAAAAATAAACACTATCCTCTTTTATAGAAAACCTTAAAGTGTTCTGCATCTGTTGCTGGTATTCATAGTGTGATTATAGACTGTGATTTCCCCACTGTGATTCTTCCCTTATGTTACTCAGTGGGCAGAACTTTTATTTTAGAGACTGTCACAAATGAAATACCCAAAAATGTGCAGTGACATAGGTGTCTCCTTGATAGGAAAAAGTTAATATGCCCACCCTGTTTACACACACACACCACTCACACGCAATATCATTTTTTCCCAGTACCCAGTTGTTTAAGTATTTTGCTTATCTCAAGTACCTAAAATTAGGTATTTAAAAAAAAAATCCATTTAGTCCTCATTTACATGCATTAAAAAACACAGTTTTCTCTTCCAGAGGCTGTATATCTCAACCAGTATTTTGAGGCACCTTAAAATACATAAGGAATTCTTCAGAATTTCTATATCTAGTTATTAAAATCTGCCTTAACAAATGAACAGATTCTTGAATTGTCACAAAAAGGGATGTTTCTCTACCAAGAGAAGCCTACCTTTTTTGAAACTTGACAGAAATTATGATGCCCTTTTCATAAGCAAAATAGATTATTGGGCGGGCGGGAATCGATGTGGTGCTTGGGTAGAGGGCACTGTATTCGCTGGAGTTTCTGGGAGTAATAGTCTCCAGTGTGCAACTGAGTGAATAGTCAGCCTTTCTGATTGCCCTGCTGGATATTGTTCTAAACCACAGCTGCTCTATGTAGCAGTTGATCCACCAAACAGATTTTAACTGTTATTCAACCTGTTCTTAGCAATGCAGCCAAAAATGCTGCCGTGGCTTGTTTTATACGTTTGTCCTTAAAGACCAGGGCAGAATTTATTAGTATTTTTAATTCTGTAAGGCAATACTTAGTCTTTAAATTTTCTTGTTCGATCTCCCACCATTCTCCTGAATTTAAACTCAATACTTAGCAAATATTATGTTAATGTCCTTACTGATTAGACAGTAGATTTGCAAACAAGAAACATATTATAAAATTTTAAAAAATGATTAAAAGAATGTTAGTTATCCTTTGGCACAGATCTCCCCACTATCAACAAAATGTATCTTTTTCTCATCTCTCTTTATCAGTCCCTCTCCCCTATTACCTCTCTTTTTCCATATCCTGTAACTCTCTTTTTCACATCTATTTATCTGTATCCTTTCAGTTTTCTATTTATAATTATAATTTTAATTTAGGGCCACCGACTTTGTTTAAAAATAGCACCTGCCACTGTAGTATTTTTATGTGACCAGTGTAGTCAAGTGTACCATTTAGTAAGGTATTTATTAAATTTCTTCAAAAAAGAAAGGTCTTTGTCTACATGGAGAGTTAACTTCTGCTAAATTATGATTTGATAAAATTATTATTTTTCTATATCTTTAAAGGCTTTTTGTAGTGCTGGTATTTTTAATTATATTTACTTTAATTCAGGAAGTTTTCAAATAATAATGTTCCATTTAAAAGGAAGCATTCAGCAAATGCTTTGATGTCTTAGTTAAGGCCTATCAACACAAGGCTTTAAAAAGTTGCTGATTATAATATCGTCTTCTAGTAGGTTGCCACCTTGTGGTTTTTGAAAAATACAGTTAACACATTTCACAGATTGCATAAATATCCTGCTCTATGTTTTGTTTGTTTATTTTTCTCTTAGGTGAAGAATCTAGATAGCTAACGACTCTTAAGAAGTGTCTAGGGATCATTTTGAACCCAAAGCATCGCTTTGCGAACATTTGGATTATGTGAATTCAAACTAACAGATTAAACGCCATTCACTTTGAATAGCCTCTGGATCATTAGGAGAGTTGGTAGTGTTATTATTTAAAGCAACTGCACATAAAACACACCAATGCATCATTTGTTCTTATGCTCATTCATTACCAATAGTAAATTCTTTCTTACATTTTTTAGTTTGATTCAGATAATTAATTTAGAGGACAGTGGCTTTCTTTGATTGCTTGTTTTATAGAAATAACAAGTTGTAACTTAATTGGGTAAACAGTCACAAATACAGTACAGGGAAAAACATATTCCATGTAATAAAGTTTTCACTCAATTAGAAAAGAGATTTGTCTCATTCATCTCCCAATTCCCCTACAGTTCTAAGCAGAAAGTCCTTCACATAGGCACTCAACATTACTTTCTACGTTAAAGATCATGATTTTAAATGCTTAAATTATAACTAGTATGTCTTTCCTGTCAAAGATGTTGGTTTCCAAGACCTAAAATTGTGAGATTTAATGTGACTAGTTATTGATTTCCCTCAGGAAGAGCAGTCAAACTTGCAATTCTCTGTTCTAAAAGGCAAGATACTATGTATTATTAGCACCTATTATGTGTTAATTAGGATATAGCTCAATTTTTCTCATTTATTAAAAATAAGAATTTCTAACTAAAAACAGTTTAAAAATATTATATATAACTAAATCATCTTGTTAAATATTAGTGATCATATATTATCTTATACAAATAAAGGATTTTTGCATTCAGCAATAAATTTTAGAAATGTAAAAGTTGTACACAAGAATCTTTTTAAAGTTTCATCAATTTACTTGTGGTTTATTATAATTTAATGGTCTGTATTATGAATGACTATCAAAACATATGCTGCTTTTGATCTGTGGCACCTATAACAAAGTCAAATTTCTCATTACGACATCCTATACCTTTCAGGAGTAGTCATGCTTATATAAGCAGCCTTAGTTACTGCCATGCCCTCAAATCTTATATACCAACTCGACTGAAATAGTTTGAATTTTCCCTAATGTGGCATATTTCATAGCTCTGTCTGAACATGAAGTTTCCTCTGCTGAATCTATCCACCCCGTCTTGCTTAACTGTAAAACTCCTACTTATATTTTAAGACTCACCCCAAGTGTCACCTCCTGTTTGAAGTATTCCCTGAATTTCCTAAATGTAGCTGATTATTTATTGCTTTTGGGTGATCTACCACAAATATATCTATTACTGTATTCAAAGCACTGTAATATTGCTTTATCTTTCTGAATCTTCTGCTAGACTCTTCAAAGAAACATACTGTGACATGTCTATCTTCACATTTTCTATGTCGAGCATAGTGCCTGACATATGGTAGGTGTTCAAAATATTTGCTGGTTGAACAAAGAATGAATGAATAAGTTTTGTCTTATGGATTGGACATGTATTTGCATTACAGTAATACATTTATTGTATCTGAAGTTAGCAATAACTGAAAAGTAAACTTCTTTATTAAACCAAAACAAGTAAAAAATTAATTAACTATATTTACTTAGCACATGCTTATCAATTGCAGCTGTTGTTCGCTCCCACTGAGAGTTTCACGTCATTCAAAACTTCCAGTTTAGGTAATGTTGTTTCAGTGAGGAACTAAGTGGCCTGAATGAGGTGATGTTGAGGAGCTAATACTCAGTGGGAAGCAGAAGCCAGCACAATTACAAAACATATGCACACCTAGATTCTAAACCCCATTATGGACACCAGCATCAGCATAGGTATACTAATGTTAATGATATATATACCAACATTATATGTTCATTATCTTCTACCTCTAGGTGCTATGTCCATTTATTCATTTACTCATTCAACAAGTATATTTTAATTGTTTGGTAAGTTTCAGGATCTATACTCAGTGTTAAAGACACAAAAACACTCTAAAAGGATATGGTAAACTGCTACGAAAGATTTTTGTCTTCTGGAGCTTGCATTTTAAGTAGAGTGTAAGAAAAACCACAGTTACCCAAACACTCACCTAATTACATTTGTGATAATTTTATGTGTGAAATGACACAATGTTTCATATAGTTGTTTTACAGGAGAACTAATCTATTTTTATGACGAAAAGTTTTGCAGGAATTTGGGAGATGAATGTACATTTTCTATGTCAAGAGTAGCCACTTTAATTCCAGTTTTAAAATTTCTACAGCATCTAGTTCCTTTTTCGCAATTTAAAAACACTTATAATAAAAAAGTAGGCATTACAATTGATGCCACAGAAATTAAAAGAATAAGAGACTACTATGAACAATTACACACCGAAAAATTGAATAACCCAGAAAAATGAAAATAATTCCTAGAAATATAAAAGTTACCAAGACTAAATTTTAAGGAAACATAATATCTACATGGACCCATAACTAGTGAAAAGATTGAATCAGTTAACAAAATCCTCCCAACAAAGAAAGGCACAGCACCAGATGGTTACACTGGTGAATTCTACCTTACACTTAAAGAATTAACATCAATCCTTCTCAAACTCTTCAAAAAAAATTGAAGAGGGGAAAATATGTCCAAACTTGTTTATTGCAGTCAGCCCTGCCCTAATACCAAAGCCAAAGACACCACAAGAAAAGAAAAGTATAATCCAATATCCCTTTTGAATATGGATGCAAAAATCCTCAACAACATGATAGTAAGCCAAATCTAGCAGCATGTTTAAAAAAATCATATACCACAACTAAGAGGAATTTATTCCTGGGATGCAACAATGGCCAAATGTATAGAAATCAATAAATGTGATATATTACATTAACAGAGTGAAGAATACAAGGCACATAATTGTATCAATGAATGCAAAAAAAAAAGTATTTGAATGTATTTGACACCATTTCATTATTAAAAACTCTCAAAAAACGAGGTATATAAGAAATTTACCTCAACATAATAAAGACCATATATGAAAAGCCCATAACTAACATCATACTCAATGGTAAAAAACAAAAAGCTTTTTCTTTATAATCAGGAACAAGGTAAAGATATCCACTCTCTCCACTTCTAATCAAAATACTACTGGAAGTCCTAGCCAGAGGAATTAGACAAGAAATAGAAATAAAAGGCATCCAAGTGAAAAAGGAAGAATTAAAATTGTCCCTGTCTGCAGATGATAAAATCCTAAATGCAGAACAACATGAAGACTCCACGGACCACACTGAGGTGTCATCTTGCCCCAGTTAAAGTGGATATTATCAAACACACACACACACAAAAATGTGGAGAAAAGGGAACTCTTATACATTGTTGGCGAGAATGTAAATTAGTCAAGGTATTATAAACAATAGTAGGGAAGTTTCATTAAAAAAAAGAAAAAAAAAAACGGAAAATAGAACTATATAAGATCCAACAATCTCACTGCCGGATATATCCAAAAGACAAAATCAGTATATCAAAGAGATACCTCCACTCCCATGTTTATTGCAGCAGTATTCACAATAGCGAAGACACGGAATCAACCTGTGTCCATCAATGGATGAACGGATAAGGGAAATGTGGTATACATGACAATGGAGTACTATTCATCCATAAAATTGAAATCCTGTTACTTGCAGCAACATGAGTGGAATTAGAGGATGTTACGTTAAGTGAAATGAGCCAGGCATAGAAAAGGGATATTGCATATTCTCACGCATATGTGGAAGCTAAAAAAGTTGATCTCATGGAGGTAGAGTAGAATGATGATTACCAGAGGCTGACTTGGAAGGCAGGGATGAAGAGAGGTTGGTTAATGGGTTCAAAAATACAGTTAGATAGAAATAATAAATTCTGATGTTTGATAAGCAGGGTGACTAGAGTTAATGGTAATTTACTGTATACTTTAAAACAATGAGATGAAAGATTTGAAATGTTCCCAACATAAATAAATGATAAATAATTGAGGTTATGAATGATAATACAATTACCCTGATTTAATCACTACACATTGTATACATGTACAAAAACATCACATGTATCCCAGAACTATGAATAATTATTATGTATCAGTAATGTTGAAGAGATTCCATTAAAAAAAAACTGTTAGAACTAATAAATGAATCAGTAAAGTTGCAAGATACAAAATTAACATGCAAAGAATCAGTTGTATTTCTATATACTAAAAATAAACTATCCTAAAAGGAAATTAAGGAAATAATACCATTTACAATAGCATGAAAAATAATAAAATACTTTAGAATAAACTTAACCAAGGAGGTGAAAGACTTGCACTCTAAAAACTACAAAATAGTAGGCGGGACGTGGTGGCTCACTCCTGTAATCCCAAAACTTTGGGAAGTCAAGGTGGGTGGATCACCTGAGGTCAGGAGTTCGATACCAGCCTGACCAACATGGTGAAACCCTGTCTCTACTAAAAATATAAAATTAGCTGGGAGTGGTGTTGGGCACAAGTAATCCCAGCTACTTGGGAGGCTGAGGCAAAAGAATCGCTTGAACCCAGGAGGCAGAGGTTGCAGTGAGCCAAGATCATGCCATTCCATTCTAGCCTGGGCAACAAGAGTGAAACTCTGTCTCAAACAAAAACCAAAAAACCTGAAAAGCTACTAAATAGTGATGAGAAAAGATACAGAAGACACAAATAAATAGAAATACATCCCATTTTATGGATTGGAATATTTAATAATGTTAAAATGTCCATACTACACAAAGCAACCTACAGATTCAACTAGATGCTTATCAAAATCTGTGACAAGTTTTTCCAAAAATAAAAAAAGTACTAAGATGCATATGGAATCACAAAAGATCTTGAACAGCCAAAGAATTCTGGAGCAAGAAGAACAAAACTGTTGGGGTCACAATTCTTGATTATATATTACAAAGATACGGTTACCAAAACAGTGTAGTACTGGATAAAAACAGATATACAGACCAAAGGACATCCAGATGAACCTGGAGGACATTACACAGTAAAATAAACCAATCACAGGAGGATAAATACTTCATGATTCCACTTCCATGGGAAATCTAAAATAGTCAGACCCAAAATGGAGTAGAACAGTGGTTGTCAGGGGATAGGGAGAGGGGGAAATGAAGAGCTGTGGTTCAATGGGTATAAAGTTTCAGTCATGCAAAATGAGTAAGCTTTAGAGATCTGTTGCATAATATTGGACTTATAGTTAATACAATATTGCACACTTAAACATTTGTTGAGAGGGTAGATTTCACATTAATTATTCTTACTCAACAACAAAAAAACTTGTAAATTCTTGTGAAACCATTAAAACTTTATTCATGTAATTTTGCAATTGAACTGAAGTAATACTTCAAACTTTCAAGAAAATAAGACATTTTCTTTGAGAAAGTTGCTATAATATATACATATCAACAAAATATTTTTAATTAATATAAACTTGTTCTTAACCTTTTTGAATGGCACATGATATTATTTTTACCTGTGTATTCAAGATGAAATCCTGCAGCAGAAACACTGATGTCTGATTGAAAATTTAGATACAGATTATTAGACGTACTATTCAAAAGATGGGGTATTGTTGTTCCTGAAATGATATATGAGAAGGCAAGTCAATGACCACATAATAAGTACTATAATAAAATTAAGTAAGTTTACTAATCAGCCAATAGATTACCACTAAAAATATGCATTATTCAAGTTGTTTTTCAAAAAAAATTTAATAGAAATATTTTTCTCACAATCCTCTTTCAATATACTGTTCCTGTTTCCAAGAAGACAGACCACTTGAGATGGCTTTAGATTGCTTCCTAAAAATACGTAGGAGCAAAAAGAGCTTGTGAAAGTTAAAGCTATATGTTTGACATGTTCACCGAAAATAAATGTTGAATTTCATGTGGATTTCAGTATTCCGTGCACAAGCTAATAATAAACAATAAATACATATATATGTAAAGTTATATTCTGTTAGAAACATGAATGTTTGCAATGATTGCTTTCAAAGAGATTATTACTCTGTATTCTCTCTGTTTTCCAATATGTTTTTTTGAAGACTGTGTTATACCAGAGGCTTCTGATTATCAAAGTGATAACCAGTTTTAACTGCCTGTATGTACCAGATTGGTGAACTAATTAAAAAGAAACACAAAATATGAATAAAACACAGTTTGCAAACTAAAAAAGAATAAATAATAAGCTTAATTTTGAACTTTGCAAAGTAACAACTTTTTATGAGTCAGATAATATAGTCATTGATTTCCTTTTAATAATGAATTAAAGTTAGACAGCTAGATAGATAGATTATTCTATACCAGGTCAAGTGCCTTAATGTTTCTTATACCCTGACAGCAAAGCTGGTAGTCAGCTTTCAAAAAAATTCCAATTATGAACTACTGTTACTCTTGTCTTTCAGCAAATGCATTATAATGATGTTTTTCTGGACTTCTGAAGGAGATCAAATTTATTTTATTAAGTTATTGAGCTTGAAAATATAAAGTATCTGCTTGAATCAAGTATTTCTTGACTTTGCTATTGAGCAAAGAGTTTAAGATCTTTGACTCCACCTCTAGCAGTTTCAAATGGCAAGCATGAAAATAAACAAGCGCTAATTCTACATCTTAAGACAAAGTTCAACAAGCATATGAGTTGAGGTCATTACAAACATTTCTTTGTAAGTAACTACTTTCTTTACATTTGCTTTGCACAACTTTGTGGACCTCACCCCTGATGTCTTCTATGGAAGAACAGAAAGAATTTATTACAGAGCACACACTTGCTTCTTTCCTGGCCATAGTGTGATAACAGCAACCACTGAAGACAGGGATAAACAGAAACTTAAAAGGTCATTTCACCTGCCTTAAGTCTCTTACAGGCTGTTATTGATTAAGAGCTCTAATTCTGGAGTCACACCAGCTGGGTCCCAATCTCATTCTAACATTAGTTGTACAACCTCAGGCAACTTAATCTCTCTAAGCCTCAATTACCTACCAGGTCTGCTAGAAAGATCAAATAAGGAAATGCATGGCAAATGTCACACAGAGCTAGCACTTAGTAATCAACAGCTGTTATTTATCACTCATATTATCATTATATTATTATTTTAAAAGTATTACAGATGGGTATGGTGGCTCATGTAATAATCATGGGATTACAATCCCAGCTAATCAGGAGGCTGTAAGACAGGAGGATCTCTTGAGGCCATGAGTTGGAAACCAGCCTAGGCAACATAGCGAGACCTCGGCTCTAAAAAATAAAATAAAATAAAAATTAATTGGGGTTGTGGTATGTGACTGCAGTCCCAGCTACTGAGGAAGCTGAAACAGATGGATTACTTGAGCCCAAGAATTCAAGGCTGCATTGAGCTATGATTGCACCACTGCACCAAAGTCTGGGCAATAGAGCCAGACCCTGTCTCTAAAATGCAAAAAAAAAAAAAAAAAAAAATTAATAATAATACTAATAAAGTATTACCCCTAACTTATTACAAATAAAAGTGTGCTAAAATTGTGTGCGATTTTTCTAAGATTTCTATCTAAATCTATATTGTTCATGTTTAAATCAAATCACTCTTGCTCCAGATATTTCTTTCCTTTCCTCATTGGTGATGATAAGTAATTGGTTCCACAAGTCCATTTAAAAATCTCTTAAAAGCTTAAAGCCATTCAAATTTATTTCAGCATATCTGAATTGAGTAAGTTAATACGTTAGCTATATTTATATTTCTAGAGTTTAAAAAGTATAATAGTAAAAAATTAAGAAAGTAAAACTTTTTATTTTAACTTCTATATGTCAAAAGAAGCTTTTAAATTATTGCATAAATTACCTTTTAAACCTCAATAAATCTGGCTGGGTGTTGTGGTTCACACCTGTAATCTCAGCACTTTGGGAGGCCAAGGCAGGTGGATCACGGAAGTCAGAAGTTCACAACCCGCCTGGCCAACACAGCAAAACCCCGTCTCTACCAAAAAATACAAAACTTAGCTGGGCGTAGTGATGCATGTCTGTAATCCCAGCTACTCTGGAGGCTGAGGCAGGAGAATCGCTTGGACCCAGGAGGCAGAGGTTGCAGTGAGCTGAGATCTCACCACTGCACTCCAGCCTGGGAGACAGAGCGAGACTACATCTCAAAAAATAAAAACCTTAATAAATCTAACAGATTTTAAAAACAAGTCAACATCTTATATAAAAATAGAAGACTTCTATTTTATTTCTGGTCTTGTTAAACATGTATACACTAATTTTATATAATTTTATTCATTTCATAGAAATAATTCTGTATTCTCTTTATTCTCACTTAACAGTACCTTGTAGCATTTACCTGGTTATTTTCATGACTTCATAGCACACAATTCAAAGCACAGTCTAATTTTTAATTATTATTGCTCGTCCTTTTCTTTTAAGGAAAAGAGCGTACATACTATTCCTGAACCCCAACTCAGCTGAAAATATTACCAGTAACATAAAACCATCAATAAATAATTACACAAATATAGGAAGAATTGGTAAGAATATAATAAGGTTTTAAATATCAATATTGATATCATCTTTAAATCTTTTAAAATTCAGTCCTTGTATCTTTGTGTATAGTTTGTAAAAAGCAAATTAAAACTACCAAGTAAGAGTTGTAGATAGCTCTTTAATTTTTTTTAATATTCCTAATTATATCTGTATTTTAATTAAGCTCAGCTCTCTTATTTACCTGAATAGCTTCCAAGTCTTGGAGCATTGTTGTCTCCCCCATCATAAAAGTCCAGAGAATCCCAATTATGTTCTGTAGCAAAGCTAACAACTTGCACCTGTGAAATAATAATTACAGGTAAGAACACACATTTCTAACCAGATACACATAACTATACTCCACCAATCCCCCTTGGAAAAGAGAGTTCAAATCCTGGACCACATAATTGTGACCCTTCATAGAAGGGTTTTTAACAGAACTGATTTTTTCCATTATTGCACTGGCTTACACGAGCTGATTTTTATATAGAAAAGCCTTTGAAGCACCGACCAATGTTCATTGTGGGTATAACCAGAGCAATGTCTGTCGCTATCTCAGAACATTCTCTTTTCAAAAGATTTGAGCTAATCTAGTGACTCAGTGCCAGGAATCTCAATGCATGTTCAAAACAATTGGTGAATTTTTATGTACATGTACTGATTTGAGTTTTCTAATTTGCTTGTAGCTATTAGGAAAAACCAGATCTGTGGTCTACAAGCCTATAGGACCTTATAATATAGCTTTTTAAAACCAGGTTTATTTCTGGATACTTTTAATTTATCCTTTCCTTGCATAAACTTTGCTCAATTTCTTCTTTTCCTTTTATTTAAAAATTTTTAACACGCATATTTTTAATAAGTTTCAGTATGGATGACACAAAAAATGATATTTTGTAATTAATTCAAATGAATTTTTAAAAATTTATTTTAATGAATAGAGTTATAGTAACTACATCACAGTGAAGGTCCTTAAAGTTGAGAAGGGAAATACTGTGGAGGTTTAATTCTCTCCTGTCTATTACAGTTTATTTAAAGAAAGATGCATGTGTTACTTTATTGCACATCACTTGGCACAGCTTGAGCTTTTGCAAGAACCCACAGGACCCTCACAACTATGGATGCTACCTATTTTGCTATTTCTTCATTAAATTTTTTGTAGTTTTAGAGGAAGGAAAGGAATAACTTTATTAAAAGTTTTTTAAGCTAAAATCTGTTAAAAATGTAGGCACTGCACTCATTCACTCATTAAATTTCACTCATTAAAAATTTATTATCTGCAAAATAGCCCATCATTATTCTTCCATGCAAGTGAATGCTGGTGCCTGTTTCCAGGGGTGAGTGCCACATGGCAATAGACACCCTGCCTGTATGATTGGCATCAGACCCAATGGCAATGTTCTAAGATAGGAAGAAGACCAGAAGTAAAGCTGTATGATTGTAGTATAACCGCCACCTCCTTAAACAATTATCAATTCCCTCTTCATATCTAAATTTCCCTTTCCTTCAATTCAGAGGAAGAAAATACTGCATTCAGCTTTTTAAAAAATGTGAAGATTCACGCAGGAGTTGACATTTGGGCTAAGCTGAAGATATTGAGTTATTCCACTGAAGGAAATTATTGAGTGTCTAACAATGTAAAAGGAGTCAAACCATAAACTAGATTTAGTGGACCATGAGTAATCTTCTTTAGCTACAGTGGGGGATATTTACATAAGAATAAATATACATGAAAAGTTAGAGAAAGAATAAAAAAGTTCAAAAGAGTAGAGTACAGTAGCTAAATACAAGAGAACTTAGAATCAAAGAGCCTAGGTTTGCAACTTCCTGGCTCCCTCTCCTCATGGGCATATCATTCAAGGAAAGTTGTTCATCTTTCTGTACCTCAGATTATTTACATAAATTATTGTCATAAGGGTATCAAATTCATAAATTCATTGTAAAAATTAAATTAGTTAATTCGTATAGGGCGCCCTGCATGTAGTAAAGACTCAATAAATCTTAGCTAAGAGGAAGATCAGGGGAGAAACTCAATAAAAAACTAAACCCCAGCATAGCAACTATGCACTTCAAGACGTGGTGATATCTTCAGTTTTCCAATGAAGGTTTCAGAAGTCGGAGGAAGAACATGATTAAGACAGTGCTCTAAGTACAGCACTGCACTGGGTGAAGAAAGTAAAAGTGAAAAGACAATTTCAATATCTATTTCAGTAATATTTCAACATGTATTGCAGTAAAAAACAATGAGAGATTCAAGTGTATTGGAGGCAGGAGTAGTAAAAATGGGAACCCAGATGTCACATGTGTTGCTATAGAGGAAGTTATTAAATTTTGTGTGATATGAATAGGGGAGGAAGTGAAAGGAAAAATTTGAGAATAATTTATTTTCTTTTCTGTTATTGAGAGTAGTGGGGTAGCAAGAGCAAAAATTTAGACATCTCCAGGAAAATCTATTGCCTAGGTGGGAGAAAGAAAGTCAGTTTACTTCTGGATACATGTGTCTAGTGTATATAGCTGAATAATGGCTTCTGGAGATATCAGGTTCTGATCTCTGGAACCTCTAAATACTACCGTATATGGAAAAGGGTCTTTCAGATGAGCTTAATTTAAGAATCTTGAGAAAGGGGAAAAGAGGCCAAAGGAGATTTGACATTCATAGAAGAGAAGACGATGTGAACACGGAGGCAGAATTTCGAGTGATGTGGCCAGAATCCAAATGCCAGCAGCCACTAGAAGCTGGAAAAAAACAAGGAAGAGATGCTGTCATTCCTGAGACCCTGAAGTAGGCAGGGATGAGGAAGGAGAGGTTCTGCCAGCATCTCAATTTCAGTGCAGTAAAGCTGATTTTGGACTTCTTGCTTCCAGCGCTAAGAGGAAAAAAAATAAAATCTGTTGTTTGTAACTATAAAACTCATGGTAATTTGTTACAGCAGCCAGAGAGATGTAATGTAATTTGCCACTGGGATTCGAGGTACATTGTGAATGTAGTTTGGCATAATAAAAATATAAAGAGTGTAGAAGCAGAATTTGGCCGGAAGAACTGGCAGACAATGCTATGAGATTTGTTAAGGGACTCAAATACATGATCGAGTACTCACTATGACAGAAGACACATGAAAGCCAACTAAAGATTTTTTTTTTTCTTTTTTAGACAGAGTCTCGCTCTGTCGCCCAGGCTGGAGTGTAGTGGCGCGATCTCAGCTCACTGCAACCTCTGCCTCCCGGGTTCACGTCATTCTCCTGCCTCAGCCTCCCGAGTAGCTGGGACTACAGGCCCCCGCCACCATGCCCGGCTAATTTTTTGTATTTTTAGTAGAGATGGGGTTTCACTATGTTAGCCAGGATGGTCTCAATCTCCTGACCTGGTGATCCGCCCGCCTCGGCCCCTCAAAGTGCTAGGATTACAGGCGTGAGCCACCGCGCCCGGCCCAACTAAAGATTTTAAAAGAGGTAACTACTGATTCAGTTTTCAGAGTAACTTTGCATTAGATATAGTTGTCCATCATGGCAATGGAATAGCTTCATGAGGTAACGAATTTCCAATCATTAAAACTAGGCATCTATCATATAACTGTTCAAATTCCATTTTACTTTAGATTATATAAAATCATGATAATCATGCTGTAAATTGATACAATAATGTAACCAACATATTTTCCCCCATGGCTTATTACATAAATATTTCCCTTTTCTTGATAACTATCACCATTAATTTTGAATGTAGCTGCACTGGAATTCTCCAATAGACCCTGCTAATATAAACAAACAAACAAATGAATCCACTCTTTCCCACAAAGAGTGGGAAATTCTCATGTAATATTAATTTAACAAATTGTTTGTTGAGGTAATTCCCAAAGAATGTTCAAATATTCTATATTATTGTAATTTTTCAGCATTCCAAATGTTTCTTCTTTTCTCTTTTCAAGAATGATTATCCCACTTTATCTCATATATGATTTATTGAATATTCATACAATTCTTTATTCACACACATATTTGGCCCAACAGAGAAAAATATTAAACATTGCTTTAAACCTAGTGTAGTAGCCAGATAGCTTTTAGGTAAATTTAATGAAGTTTCAAATGTAAGTCATATATTATGTGTGTGTGTGTGTGTGTGTGTGTGTGTGTTACAAGTTTCTATGACTCAGTGATATGTCTAAAACTAGCATCCATGTAAGTGGTTAATTAGAAAAAAGTCCTTGATAGTTTTTTTTTAGCGTGTTTAAAATTAAAAGCCCCAAATGCTTTACACACTATATGTTTGCTAAACGTGCTGCTAAACTCAAATTTTGTTTTCTAAAGTACAGTCAATAAACAAAGTCCTTCCTCAGTGAAAGATTTTAGTGTTATTCATATGTGTCCAGTTTTGAATAGTGTTTGCCTAGGATAAGTGATATATAACATAGTTTTTCTGCAAACATCTTAGTAGTTCATTATGCCTGCTAACTCTAAAATAGTCAAAACTCCACTTGTGCAAGTATTCATTGATTCGTTCTAAAAATATTTACTGAGAATACACTGCCAAGCACTGTGCAGCATGTACTTCCATTGTACTAGTTGTCAGAATGGACTTGGCACTGTCCTCATGAGCTTACAGATAATTAGCAGTAACATTGAAATGTGATGGAGAACTTAACCTTGTCTCAAGTTCATGGAAGGTCTTCCACAGAAAATGTATTTAAGTTGAGACAGAAATGTTAAGTAAGAATAAGCAACATAAAAGGAGATCATAGAGAGCGCTAGCAGAAAGAATAACATGCACAAAGGGTCCAGAGGCAAAATAAAGCTAGGTTTTTATAAGGAGCTGAAATAGTGCAGATAGAATAGTTACAAAATGAGAACAGAGCACAACGGCATAATCGACAGTGTCAAAACAGTTAAGCAGATTGGAGACAACTGAGGTATTAGATACAAGAAAATGATAGTATTAGATTTTTACTTTCAGATGGTTACTCTACTGGACGTACAGGGAATAGACTGCAGGAGAATAAGAACCTGGGACAAGGGTGATGCTATCTGATCTCGGGTAGTAAAAGTGTGGATGGAGAGATATAGATTTGTTTAAGAGATTTATGAAAGACAAACCTGACGAATTTCATTGTACCGAGTAAGAGTCAGAAAAGAATCAAAATTTCTGACTTGTGTAACTTAATGGATGAGGAAGTTGTTCTGAGAAAGAGAACACTGAGAAAGTTCTATAGTTTTGAGAAAATTCTATGAAGTCAGTTTTAGAGGTTGAATTTGACAAGCCATCAAGAAGTTTAGCTGAAAATGTCCAGTGCGCAGTCGGACATATGTTTTGCAGCTTAGGTGAGAGGTCTGAGTTAGATATTTAGGTCTGCATGTCATCATTTATTCAGTCCCTCATTCAAAAATATGTTTTCTGATTGTCTATTATGATTTACGTCCTCGACATCTCTAGCACATAAAAGTAGCTGAAGCCATGGAATTAGACAAGGTCCCAGAGAGAGTAAAGTGAAATGAACAAAGGCCACAGAATCTCATAAACACTAATATTTGAACAATGGATTGAATTGGAAGAGGAGACCATGTAGGAGATATAAAAGTAGGAGCTACAGATGTAGAAGAGAAAACAAAACAAAATCCAAGAAAATATTGGTGTCCTAGGATCTAAGGAGAAAAAAATAGTCTATTAGGAGTCAGGGGAGGAACAGCAAGATAGAGAGCTGCTGACAGAGCAAGAAAGATGAACCACACAATGGATTTAATCATATTTAGATCTTCACTATGAGACTGGCTCTATTAGAGTATTAGTTGCTGAAGCCACATTGCAGTGGGTCAAAAAGAGAAGATGATAAGTAAAGAAAACATGTCAGGGTTTTCAAAATTTTAAGATTAGATGGAAATAAGTAAGCTGATTTAATATATAGATGCTCTTGAATAACATTGAGAAGATTATAACCAGAGATGTGGTAAAAGTTCTATGAAGATTCTAAAGGTATCATATCATTTCAGATCCTCTATACAAGCTGGAGCATGGGCAATCCCAAAATCCTTATTATTCTACTATAATAAGACAGGATTGATTCGTTATCTTCAAATTTGACAAATTGTCTATAAACTAGCAAGAATGTAAGTATGCATCTATAATCTTTGGATGGCCTTAAAACTCTAAAAATGTACATGCTTTTTGTTTTGTCATTGGTTTGCTGGCATATTTTACTCCCAACACCTGTCCAGTAATTTTTAAAACGTCTGAACAATTATAAATCCATGAAGCTGATTTTTTTAACTAAAAATTATGCTTCAATCTAATTTCATTATTAATGCATGGCATCTTGGCTAATTTTTCCACAACTCTTATATGTCTCAAGTTTCTAAAGAAAAACTCTACAAATCAATTAGAGAAGTAATCAAGTTATATCTGTGAAGGCTAGATAAGGTAATATTTATGAAGCATAATTACCTTTCATAGAATATATATACTGATTCTGCAGTAAAATATTATCAATTCATCCAGAAAAAATATATATCTTTATGTAAAACAGAATAACTGGTCAAATAGCAGCCCCCAAAATAGCCATAATTCAAATAACAGGACAGTCACTATTGATTACCTATTTTTAAAGAGCATCTTCCTTCCTTGCTAACACAGATCTGGCTTAGTTCAATTAAGTGAGAGATGTGTGCATAATAGGAGGCTGCACTTATTGCTTACTCCTGATACGTAATATAGTTTTATTTGAGCCAAATCATAGTAAATCTTTGGTTGCTGCCCATTGCATAGGTTTGGAACGGATATGATTGCAATCTTGGTCAATAAAACAGGAGGGAAAGTCTGCTGGCAGGTTTCCTGAAAAGTTTTCTTAACCACTGAAATGGTACATAACATAGGGACATTCTGTTTTAGCTGCTGGCCATTGCTATGTAGGGCTGTTATGCCTAGAGCTTTTGCAGCCACCTCAAGACCTCAGGAGAAGGTGTCTAAGAACTAAAACCAATAGGCTGAGCATGGCAGAACAGAGAGATGGAAATAACGTGGGTGAGGAAAGACACACTGAACCCCTGAAATAATGTTTAAAATCTGCTTACCTCAATATTCCATGTTATATGGGGTTAACACATTTTTTTTGTATTGCTTATGCCATCTTGAATTGGCTTTCTGTTAATTCTACGTGAAAAAAATTAATAACAAATATCTTTCTATTCATTTCAACCATGTCAGTCAAAACCACTTGCTAAACTTTTAGAAATAATGTTCATTCTGTCATCTCTGAAAAGATTAACCACAAACATACAATGAAAAGAAGAAAAACTTAAATATTCTTACTTGAATGCCAGCTCCCTCTGGCACTGTGATCTTCCACACACAATTCAGATTGTTGTCATAAGGCTCAGGGTATCCAGGTGACAATATAGTCCCTTTGCGCTTAGTTAAAATTCCACCACAGGGCACTGAAAATAAAGCAGTCCAAGAGAGGGAGTTAATTCTAATGCAAAGGATTAAAATAAGAGTAAAGGTCAGAGATAACATCTTAGACAGATACTAGACTTGCAAATCAAATCATACTTTTTTCAAAACTGATAAAAGCAATGAAAATGAAGTTTTTGTATACCATCAAAATGATAACAAATAATTAGACAGCATTAATGGATGACTTTTGAATGGCATATCTAAAAATCACACTACAATTAACTCAATAACAGCATAGTATTTGTATTATATTACTAAAACATGCATTGACTAAATTTGCCTTAAAAATAGTTCATTTTTAGATAAAAATTGTCTTGAATTTTTAAAAAATTATTTGGTACTTTTCTCCTTCATGCATTCTTTGAGGAGTAACAGCATCCACTGGAAAGTAATGAGGATGATGATAACAATTATAGTATGATCATAACATTTATATAGAGCCTACTATATGCGAGGCACCCTTCTAAGTACTTTACATATTTTAACTCATTTAAGCCTTCCAACAACTAATGAGATATGAATAAGTACTCTCCACATTCTACAGCTGAGGCAATCAAATGGAGTCATTAAGAGATTGTCTTGCCCAAGATCACATATGAAGAGATGAAGCTGGCCAGGTGCAGTGGCTCACGCCTGTAATCCTACCACTTTGGGAGGCTGAGGAGGCTCACAAGGTCGGGAGTTCGAGACCAGCCTGGCCAACATGGTGAAACCCCGTCTCTACTAAAAATACAAAAATTAGCCAGACGTGATGGTGGGCGCCTGTAGTCCCAGCTACTCTGGAGGCTGAGGCAGGAGAATCGCTTGAACCCAGGAGGCAGAGGTTGCAATGAGCTGAGATTGTGCCACTGCACTCCAGCCTGGGAGACAGGATAAGACTCCATCTCAAAAAAAAAAAAAAAAGATGAAGCTGAGATTTGAATCCTGGCAGTTGAAGCCAGAGTCCATGTCCTTAGATGGAACTGAAGATACTTGAAGTGGTCCCAGTTTAGTTATTGCCAGTCTAACTACTACAAGAAAGAATATGTATGCAGACCTACTCAGAAGTCAATAAAGGCTTCTATCATTTTTAGAAGGTACTAGTCTGAAAGTAAAATTCTCATGCCATTAATAGAATCACCTTGATTCTGGCCATGACCTAACTCATAACTCTTAAATTCTGTGTGACTTTGACCTGTTCTTTACAATCTCTGAAACACAGATATCTTATCTGTGGAATGGTAACGCTATTGTTTCTAAAAGGCTTTTGTGAAAAATACAAAGAAACTAGAATGTACATAAGAAACTAGCACACTGCTTGGAAAACAGTTAGAAATCAATAAATTATATTTCCTTTTGCTACAAATATTATTTTAGGTCCCAATTGTACTGTGCTCCTGGGGAATTTGTCCTAGTATGGCTATAAATGATGAGATATAAAGAACATATCTTTTGTAATAATAATTTTTTTTTAAAGTGAATTACAGTTTTGTGCCACTTCCAAAGACAAACGCAAAAACCAGGGCAATTACTCAAAAAAAAAAAAAGATGTTGCAAACTTTTAAAAATAGTGTGACAATATATTTTTAAAGAAACTCACTTAGTTGTGTTTTCTTACAAATCTCTGTTAATGGGTTATATACAAATTCTGTTTAAATTAGTCAAAATTAAGTTAGCTCATTTAAATAGAAAACCAGCAGTTTAGCATGATTTGAGAATGACATGCAAAAGACCGAGGAGGAAATTTAAAATATTCGCCCGAAAAATAGAACAAAAACGTAATTGATGAAGTGTTGATCCTGCTGATGAAAAAAAAATACTTTATAGATGCTCTTCCTCTCCATCGCCACCACCACAACTTTTCCTCATATGTACTTTTTTTTTTTTTTTCTGAGTTACTACATTAATCACATAAGTGGCCTCCCTGTGGCTGGTATGTTTTCCATGCACTATATTTTTCAAATTACTGTCAAAATTATCTTTTTAAATTAAAATATGACATGTTGCTTCTCTGGTCAAAATCCTTCAAAAATTTCCCCATTGTCTGAATTCACAGCTCACAGAGAGTTTCTTTTTTTTTTTTTTTTTTTTTTTGAGACAAGCTCTGGCTTTGTCGCCTAGGCTGGAGTGCAGTGGTGTGATTATAGCTCACTGCAGCCTCAAATTCCTAGGCTCAAGCAATCCTCCCACCTCAGCCTACAGAGTAGCTAGGACTACAGGTGTGTGCCATCACACCCAGCTAATTTGTGTATAGATATTCAGCTAATTTTTATATAGCTAATTTGTAGAGACAGGATCTATGTTGCTCAGGCTGGTCTTGAATCACTGGCCTCAAACAATGCCGCCTCAGCCTCCCAAAGTGCTAGGATTATAGGCATGAGCCACTGTGCCCGGCCTACAGATAAATATAGTTAATTGTATTAATCTCTGACTTCACCTCCAGGCTTGTATGTAACTATAATTTCCCAAGTCCTCATCATCTTAATCCCCCAACCCAGTCCAGCCTTCTAAACTAATATGCTTTCTTAATGCTGTCACTTGATTTGTCCTTCTCTCACCTAGCTAACACCTACCCATCTATGGACTTTCAGTGTGAATGTTACCGCTTCAACCCTTTGGAATTTCCCTGTGTTAAGTGTCCTATAGTTACCCATAGCACCAAATGTTTTCCTGTACAATTTTATCATACTATGCTTCCGTATTATTTTTATGTTAGTCTCTTGTAACAGACTCAAGTCTGAGCAGACAAGGTCACCCTTTTGCCTGAAACTCTGTTTATCAAGATTCTAACTCTTCTTCTTTGCATTATAAATTTTCTTCCATGCTGCTACAGTGACAAGCTATCTCCTCTTCCTCCATCCTCTCTTTCATGCATTGCATCAGACTTTTGTCCTCACTACTCTAGTGAAATAACCATGTCAAAGTCACCAGAATATTAATGTTGTGATATGATCAATCCTTAACTTGCATTTTACTCAATCTATGAATAATTAGCTCTCACTGTTGATCACTCCATCTGTCTTGAGCCTTTGTTTGCTTGAACATCAGAACACCATATTCTCCTGGTTTTCTTCTCTATTATTGGCTGCACTCAGATTTTTTTTTTTTAACTCATTCTCCTCTTTGTAACTTTGTCTTAGGCCATATTCTCTTTCTAATCACTGTCCCCCCTTCCATGTCTTCTATATACTCTGACTACCAGATGTTTATCTCTAGCTGTGATTTCTGTGAATTTTGCAATCATATGTCTAATAAGTATCTCAAAATGGATATGTCCAAAATAATAACTTTGAAATTATTCTTCATCCACACTCTCTTTCATCTCAGGGATTGTCACCACCATTCACTCAGTTCTTAGGCCATAAACCTAAGATTCATCTTGATTTATCTTTCTTGCAGTCAAGTTTACATTTACATCTATTCTCAATCTATCAGTAACGGCTCCACCTTAAAAATATATCCCAAAGCTTACTAATTCTCATCACTGTGACCATTATCTTCCTATCCAAATCACACTACTTTTCCCCTCCATTACCCTGATAGGCTTCTAATCAGTCATATTGGTTCTACTCCACATCTCCCTACACTAACTACAGTGATTTATTAGAAACTGATTAAGATCATATCACTCCCCAGCTCAATATATTCCCATACTAGTCAGGAAAATTTCAAACTCACCGTGGTCTTCAAGGATCCATGTGACTTGGCCCTCTGCTCTGCCTCTCTAAACTCATCTCCTATCACTCTTTGCTATCATTTACTGTGTTCCAGACACTGTGGCTTGAACATGTCAAGATCTCTCTCCCTCAACAGTCCATACACTTGCTCACCAACAAGAAAGACTTTTATTCATCCCTCCCTTTGTTCATTTGATTCAGGTTTAAAATGGCAGCATGCTCTGGATGTCTTGTTGCAACTCCAACTCCTGCTTTATTTTTTTCTACAGCATTCTCACTCCCCAAAAGAAAAGAATATATTTCTTGATGACTTTTGTCCTCCTCCAGTAAAATGTAAAATGTAAATGCAAAATGTAAGGACAAAGATCTTATATTCTTATTCAAAACTATGTCACCAGTGCTTAGAATAGTGTTGGCATGCAGTAAGCACTCAATAAATTATTGCTGAATAAATCACTGAAGAACTGATTGTGCATCTGTACATATCTTGTGCTTTCAAATTACCTCTTAATCATTCCTGCATCATTCTTGTCTCCCAGTATTTTTCTAAACAAGCCATATTTGTCTAATTCTACTACAATCATATTTATTTATTTACCAACAAAATATGCTATAGAAAAATTAGCAGATATGCAATACCACAATCTAACATTTGCATCCTGTTTTTTAAAAGATATATGATAAATTTCTGTTCTGATCAGTATTCAATATAATATGTGGATTAATAGAACAGGCTTTCAAATCAAGCAGCCTAAGTTCAAATCCAATTCTGCCTTTTTATCTAAACCAAGAGGTTTTACTATCTGTAAAATAGAGATTATTATATCTACCTTCCAAAGTTGATGTCAATATTAAATGAGATAATGCTTAATAGTGCTTCATTCAAATGCCAAAAATTGCTATTTATTATTGTATTTAATAACTTTTTCATGGATGAATGGACAGATGAATAAATGGATAAATGAATGAGATGGAGAGTTTGTATATATTTCTTCATGAACTTTTTTTCCCATTCTAAGAAAAGATGAAGTAGACAGGTGTTGCCATAGAGACTTTCAAGTAAAAGTAGTTCTTTCTGGGTCTCTAAAGAACTTGAAAAAACAGAACCAGATAAGCATGATCAGATAAGCAGCTAATTAAAGACTCTTTGCCTAAGGGGAGTAGGTGGCAGCTTCCAGGGCTTTTCAAAAAAGACCTCCCACTAACAGAAGTACTTATGCCTAAGGCCATATATTGTCAAAGCTATTAGTGGCTGCAGGGGGTTATTTGAATCACAGAGTCTAAAAGGGAGGAAAGCCTGGGGGTTTAGGAGACTGCAGAGTTTAAGAAATGTGAAGTGTAACAAGGTCAAATTTGGAAGATAAAAACTCAGTATTCAGCATAAGTTTTATTTTTCAGTTTTTCATTGGTCTCAAGTCTAATTTTTTTAAGTAAAATTTTATTGTATTTTATTATAATTAAGAAAGGCTTGGAACTACAGCTTTGTACAAGATTATTAAATATTGTTTACAAACTGGTTGTTAAAGTTTGTGAATCTTCTAATTTAGTATTTGACCATTTTAACTATAAGCACAACTCACATATCATGTCTTATGGGGCTGCTTTCCAATCAACAGTTTAGTTTTAGTATGTCAGTGTGTGCAAAATTAATGAACATTTTCTTGTGCTTTACTGTGACAGAAAAAAAAAACAGTGTTGACAGTAATAATAAGAACTGTGAAACTGAAATGATACAATTGAGAGGGAAATCATTAGGAATGTAGAAAGCAGTATTGTTTTGCTTTCAATTGGATGCTCACTTGGCTTAAGCTGTTAACTGAGCATTCATTGAACTAAGACAGAAAAACAATCATCATGTATAAAACCCTGTAAATAGGCTGTCAAAGATTATATCTAAACTGTAAAGTGTAAATGGAGAATTTGCTCTCTCTCAGAATAAAACTCCCCATATAATATGTAAATCTATTGCTTGTGTTTTACCAACATACATATCTTTCCTGCAGATGTCAGAAGAGTTTGAAACCTCAGATTTGTGAAGGTTTAAGCAAGGAAACTATGCAAGAGTATCACCGTGTGGTGGAATACTGAAATGGAAAAAGTATGGACCTTGGACTTGGGAAGTTGGTAAGGGTTGTCAGACCCTCTACAAATATTCAGGAAATTGATATAGTAATTTACTAAAATCCACTCACTGAATAAAAGTTTGCTGAACACCTGTTGTGTGCCAAGTCCTCTTTTGATTGAGCCCAAAACCAATATAGTGACAATGGAAAGAGGGACAATTAAGACAGATTAAGAAATGTTTTACAACCAAAAATTATACATAATACAGTTCGATGGTTGCTGTAAAGGTAATGGTATAAAGAGTAAATGGTTGATGGGTGGCAGAAAATTATTTTAGATAGGATGGCCAAGAAAAATAGGAGACTTCATTGAAATGATGTAGTGAGATAAAAAGCTATCTGTTCTAATCAGAGGAAATAAGAAATTCAAAGACCTTGGGGCAGATGTTTTATGCAGTTAACAGAGGTTGAAAAGGAGCACAAATTAAAGAGAACACTTTGATATTAACGTAAGATAGCTCTGTACTTGACTCTCATATTTGAATATTTAAGACACTGAGCTTTTTCTATCTTAAAAATATTTTAAGACATGACCATTTTTATTCAGAACATTTTGAAGCTAAAAGTATTTATAGTTAAAAATAGAAATGCAAACTATATTTTCATTTATGTAAAGATTAGTAGTTGCACCAAATGGTAAAACTTAAACTTGTCTATCTTCTGAATGTCATTTAGAATCATCACCTTTCTATTTCTTCTCTCACATAGACCCCATATATCCATCTGTCATATTGTCAACTTTATGGATTTACACCTGTTCCACAAGGAAGAATATTTTTAAAACGGTATAAGGTAATATGTCTTTTTCATGTGATCTTGGCAGAAAATACAAGTCATATGACACAATTTTCTATCTCTGGATATGCACTTTTAAACTGCCTCATTCTATTCAGGCCATAACAAAATACCATAGAATGGGTGGCTTATAAACAACAGAAATTTATTTCTCACAGTTCTGGAAGCTGGGAAGTCAGCACTGGTAGATTTGATGTCTGCCTGGATTATATACGACCGTCTTCTAGCTGTGTCCTCACATGGTAAAACTGGCTAGAGATCTCTCTGGGGTCTCTTTCATAAGAGCATTAATCCCATTCATGAGAGCTCTGCCCTCATAACTACCTTCCAATCCCTGCCCCCAATACTATCATCTTATGGGTTAGGATTCTAACATATGAATTTGGGGGATTCAAACATTCAGACTACAGCATTCTGCTGCTGGCCCCCAAAATTAATGTCCTCACATGCAAAATACATTCATTCCATCCCTATAGCCCCATAAGTTATAATTTGTTCCAGCATCAACCATAAGTCTAATGTTCAAAGTCTCATCTAAATATCATGTCAATCACATATGGGTGACACTTTAAGATATGATTCATCCTGAGGCAAACTCACCTCCAGCTATGAGTCTGCAAAATCAAACAAATTGTCTACTTTCAAAACACAATGGTGAGACAGGCACGGGACAGATATTTCCATTCTTAAAAAAGAAAAACAGGGCAGAAGAAAGGGGTAACAGATCTTAAGCAGGACCAAAACCTTAAAATTCAAGAAGAATCTCTTTGATTCAATGCTGTGTTCTTCAGTCCCACTGGGCCTATGGTCTCACCTCCTAGACTCACAGGTTGGAGGTCTCCTCCCAGACATGCTGCAGGGAAGGTCCCACATTCTGGACCTACTGGAGGTTATAGTCTTACTTCTGTAGGTTTGCTGGGCATAATACATACTACAGCTCTCACAGGTTAGAGTTGCATGCCTGTGGTTCTCCCTGACTAACATCACACACCAGTGGCTCTACTGTTTCATGATCATATTGGTGGCCCCACCTCTGTAGCTCCACTGGGCATTTTTCCACAAGGCAATGCTAAAGGTGTGGGGCTATCCACATGACCCCCATAGCAGTTCTTTGCCTGGGCAGAGAGGCTTTCCAGGACACCCTTTGAAACCTACACAAAGGCAACCACATCTCCATAGCTTTATTGGGTACCGAGCATGGTGAGCCAGACCCACAGGAACTATCCCTATGTAGCCAAGCAGCTGTGTGACAGACTGCATGAATCAGAGCCTGAGGTTTAAGGCCCTTCCTTTGAAATCTGACTCCAAGGCCCTTGCACTATGGGCTTGTGACTGGATGGGTAGCCTTGATGATCTCTAAAATGCACTCAGGTTCATTCTTCCTTTGTTTTGGACAATAGGTCCTGGCTTCTGTTTAGATGGCTAACTAATGCTCTCATTGTATTGATGAATAGCTTCTAGCTTCTACTGAGATTGTGAGTTCATACTAATCTTCTTATCAAACATTACTTGACTAAACTCTTTTTTTTTTTTTTTTTAAGACAGAATCTCGCTCTGTTGCCTGGGCTGGAGTGCAGTGGTACGATCTCGTCTCACTGCAACCTCTGCCTCCCAGGTTCAATCAATTCTCCTGCCTCAGCCTCCCGAGTAGCTGGAATTACAGGCATGTGCCACCACGCCCAGCTAATTTTTGTATTTTTAGTAGAGACCAGGTTTCACCACGCTGGCCAGGGCTGGTCTCAAATTCTTGACTTCACGTGATCCACCTGCCTCGGCTAAACTCTTAAAGTTCTCTTTTGAATAGGTCTTCCCATTTTTCCAATACAGGTAGGTTGAAAGTTTTTAAAATATAGAAGTTTTGATTCCCAATTTTTTTTTTTTTTTTTTTTTTTTTTTTTTAAGACAGAGTCTTGCTCTGTCAGCCAGGCTGGAGTGCAATGGTGTATTCTTGGCTCACTGCAACCTCTGCCTCCTGGGTTCAAGCGATCCTCCTGCTTCAGCCTCCAGAGTAGTTAGGACTATAGGTGTGTGCCACCACACCCAGTTAATTTTTGTATTTTTAGTAGAGACAGATTTCCCATTGGCCAGACTGGCCTCGAACTCCTGACCTTGTGATCTGCCCACCTCGGCCTCCCAAAGTACTGGGATTACAGTTGTGAGCCACTGTGCCCGGTCCTGATTTCTAATCGATTAACAATTCCATGTTTAAATCATTGGCAGTCAAGAGAAGCCAAGCTGAACCATTAACACTTTGCTTAGATATTTTCTCAGCCAAATATCCAATTTCATTGTTTAAAGTTTTACCTTCTAGAAAACTCCAGAACATGAACACAATCAGCCACTTTTGTTATAATGTGGCATAATCTTTGCCACATTATAACAAGAATATTCTTTCCTCTATTGTTCAACAACTTGTTCCTCATTTCCATCTAAGGATTCATCAGAATTACCTTTACTATCCACATTTCTACTAATATTCTGTTCATAACCACTTAGATATTTTAGTAAAAAGATGTTGCCTTTCTCTAGAGCTTTCCTCCTTTTCTTCTGAGCCCTCATCAGAATTTCCCTTTACAGTTCTTTCACAACAATGTAGGCTTTTTCTAGCATGCACCTCAAACTCTTCCAGCCTACACCTGTTACCCAGTTCCAAAGCTGCTGCCACGTATTTAGGTTTTTGTTACAGTAGCACCCCACTCCTGGTACCAATTTTCCATCTTAGTCTGTTCAGGCTCCTATAACAAAAAAACATAGACTAGGTGGCTTATAAACAATAGAAATGTATTTCTTATAGTTGTAAAGGCTGGGAAATCAAAGTTTTCTAAAGCATTGGTAGATTCAGTATCTGATGAGGGCCCTTTTCTTGGTTCATAGACAGCTATTTTCTTGCTGTGTCCTCACATGGTAGAACAGGTGAAAATATCCCTGGTGTTGCTTTTATGAGGACACTAATCCCATTGGTCATCTCCTAATGGCCCCACCTCCCAATACAATCACCTTAGGGGTTAGAATTTTTACATAAAAAATTGGGGAAAACAAATATTTAAACCATAGCAAGAATCAATGCAAAATCAAAAGTAGTCTGTTCTTTATCTAAAGACTCCTGATGGATGCAGTGTCAGGGTTCTCAAAAAGCCCAGGAAACTACAGACTGCTGGATCTCTGACAGAGAGATGGTGTGGGTTCCTGGGTACCCACATCTTTTGCCCTAAAAGTAGGAAGTGAGTTCTGGCTGAATCTAGGTTGAGAACAGTAAACTAGCATTCACTCCTGAAGTGGAATATCAGTAATAGACTAGATAACAGCCTAAAGCCTTTAATAGGCTTTAGTTCCTGGTGTTAGCTACTGTACTTGCTAAGATAAATCCTTAGTTGGATAGCATCACCTTACTCTTTTTATATAGATTTTTATTTTTGATGGCTAAAATGCTGGGATTAATCAATTGATACATTTGAAATACAAAAACACTTTGTGATAATCATGTAGAATAGGGGCTTTCTTCAGTTTCAGACACAAATGGTTAATGGTTTAAAATTTATAGTCTTGGGCCAGGCCTGGTGGCTCACACCTGTAATCCCAGTACTTTGGGAGGCCGAGGCAGATAGATCACCTAAGGTCAGCAGTTCAAGACCAGCCTAGCCAATAAGGTGAAACCCTGTCTCCACTAAAAATACAAAAAAATTAGCCAGTCATGGCAGTGCATGCCTGTAATCCCAGCTGCTTGGGAGGCTGAGGTGGGAGGATTGTTTGAACTCAGGAGGCAGAGGTTGCAGGAGATCGCACACTGCACTCTAGCCTGGGTGACAGTGCAAGACTCCATTTCAAAAAGAATAAAAATAAAAACAAAATAAAATTTATAGTCTCATATTCTCTATTCTATGTTTCACAAATATTCTCTTCAAATGTTCACTTTCTTCACTCACTTCTCTTTGCTTGCTATTTCGCTTTTTTTTTTTTTAATTTTTCCTTTTCTCTCTCTGTTTAATGTGACAGATCATTTCTCCCATCTATATCTTGCCTCTTTCTAACTCTGTCTCATCTGCATGTCTTCATGGATATAAGAATATTTATTTCTTTGGATAATGTGATGTTTAAATTTTTAGGGTAAGAAGAAAAGCAGAGCATAAACATTGGTTAAATATATACTTGCAAGGCCTATTAAAATTGTAGTAATAATTATTTTAACTTTGTTTTTATTTTATGTTAAAAAATTTGCCAACAATGAAAACAAACCAAAATGTCTATTTCTTTAAGTACACTCCTCAACCATTTGACCTGGAATGCATTAATTGGTGGAAATTTCACTGTCCTCCTAAATGGTATATTTTAATGAAGATTTACTATTATTTTCAATAAAATCAACACATTTTTCCTAAACTTTCATATAAATTTTAAATGCAAATAGAAGTCAAACATTCAAGGAATCCTAAATTAGAGTTGGAAAGAATGACAGTACTCAATGCTTTCAGCCTTTTCCAAAATGCAAAAATCTTCTGTGGAAGGCACATTTTCCATATAATAACTTTAAATTGTTTTAAAAATAAAATGTCAACACATTAAAATCAACAGTATCAAACACTTGATCAGTACTGCATATTAAGTCCTATATTCGGCATCGAATACTTTTAGAATTGGAATCTTCTCTCTTGATTTTGTGGTGGCTTATTTGACAAGAACAAAAACAACTTATTTTCTTTAGTACTTATTAGGTTCCAAGAACTAAGCCAAGGCTTTTAATCATTTAGCCATAATGAACCTATGAAGAAGTTTTCTTATTTTCTTGTTTTATTGGTATGAGATTTGAAGATCAGCGATTATGTAAATTTTCCAGGATCTTATTGTAACTCACTTCAATTCAGTCATGCGGACAAAGCGAAGACATTCACCCACGACTCTTGTGCTGATAATTTAGTACAATTCCCAGCTCTGATGATTTCACTCAATTTTACGTAATTCTTTACAACCTTTCACGTTAATTAGCACATTAACATGATAAATATACAAACAGAACCTTTAAGGATTAATTCATACATTTACATTTCAGTTCTTGGCATATGTAGGTTCTCTGAACACTCTAACTAAAGGAATACAAGGGTTTTTTATGATATTTAAATATTAATGAACTAGTTTATGAATTTCCATGTCATTATATTACTCTGTTTTTACAGTAGATTATATGAAACTAAATGAAGAGAACTACTTATCTAAGTCCTTCTATTTTTACAGCATTGATATTTTCTGTCAATACCTACATAAATATATTAAAAGTGACACAGAAATTATGTAAATAATTACTGGGGAAAGTGAGGCAGAAATAATGATTCTTAGTAATTACAGAAAAAGATTTAAAAATCTACTGTGAGTTTTGAAAAGAATTATTATTATGTGTCTGTCCTCAATTATTAAACTGATTTCAAGCAATGTAATTTCCAATTTATGCATATTGCATGACTAATTTTCACAGACATATAGAAACATTTCTTTTAGCTCATGATTCCTTTAGTTCAGAATGTTATAAATGTTATTTATAACATTTCACGAGTATGAAGTCAATGTATTGTGTTGTATGTATTGTGGTTCAGAAAAGAGGACATTATTTGTTTTGTCTTTATGAGAGTGCAAGTACCTAAGGGGAGGATCTCTCTGCCATATTAACCCCAGCTCTCTGGTAGGCACAAGATAGGCGGAACATTAAGTCCAGCTGATTTATCTCCTGTATTTGTGGACTGTCAAAAATGTATTTTAATAGAGTCAGCAATTCTGCACAATAAATGAGGCAGAAATGTAATTGGGAAATAGCTTATAAGTCAGAACATAAAGAGAAGCAGTAATCTATCAATTAATTTAGGGTTCAAAGGTAGAAAAACTTAGTTTTAAATCCTGCCTCCACTCTAACCCTTACTATGCTCTGCCACTTTAAAGAGAACTATTTTACCTCTTTCAGACTCAGTTTATTCATCTGTACATTCCAAAAGTAACAGTTCCATAGATTTGTCAGAGGATTGCAACAAATATGTATTTAAATTACTTAGCATGGAATCGGGCTCTTTTAGACAATTCAGGCTGCTATAACAAAATACCATAGATTAGGTAAGTTTTCAACAACAGAAATGTATTTCTTAGAGTTCTAAAGATTGGGAAGTCTAAGATCAAGGTGCCAGCAGATGTAGTGTTTGGTGAGGGCTTGCTCAGTGCTTCATAGACAGTGCCTCTGTGTCCTCACATGGTGGAAGGCTGAATATGCTGCCTTAGACTTCTTTTATAAAGGCACAAATCTCATTACTGAGGGTAGAGCCTCCGAGACCTAGTCACCTTCCAAAGGCCCCACCTCTTAATACCCCCACATGGGGGATTAGGTTTCAACATAAGAATTTGTGTGTGTTGTTGGGGGGCGGTGGGGTGAGGGAGAGAATAAATATTCAGACGATAGGATTGGCAAACAGTGGCATTAAGAAAATTATAAATATCAGAAATCAGAAATCGTGGTTATTTAGCTAAAAGATAAGAAAATTGGAGAGTCATTTACAGTCTTCTAGTGTTTTAAATTATTTTTTGTAAGTGTTCATTCAACAAATAACAGAATAATACAAGAATAGTTCAGATTCTATCTATTGTCACGGAAAAAATAAAATATTTGTTTTAAGAAAAAAATGCACTGTGAAATATGCTAGGTATATTTTTGGGGTTGGGGGTGGGAGTGGCGATATCAAATTCCTAGAGAAATCAAATGACCAACCATTCTTCCTAGTTATTTGTGAGAGCCTAGTTTATACCATTATCCTAGCACAATTGTTGACAATGTCCTGATTTAAATGGTAAAAAAAATATATTTTACTTAAAGCAAATATATTCTATAAAAATTATATAACCTGGCTGGGTGCGGTGGCTCACACCTATAATCCCAGCACTTTGGGAGGCCGAGGCGGGTGGATCACGATGTCAGGAGTTCAAGACCAGCCTGACCAACATGGTGAAACCCCGTCTCTACTAAAAGATAGAAAAAATTAGCCGAGCATGGTGGTGGGTGCCTGTAATCCCAGATACTTGGGAGGCTGAGGCAGGAGAATCACTTGAACCTGGGAGGCGGAGGTTGAGTGAGCCAAGATCATGCCATTGCACTCCAGCCTGAGTGACAGGGCAAGACTCCATAAAAAAAAAAAAAAAAAATTACATATCCTGTGAATGCATATCAACAGATTTATCTTTGATCTCTTCTCAGTAGAAATGAATGTACCTTCTATGTTATTTCATAATTTAAAATTATTTTTTATTCTAATGACCTATGAACTGACATGTGAACAAATGTATTTTAAAAAGGTAAAAATAAGAATGGCAAATATAATTCATTTTCATATGGCAAAATGTGTTATTAAAAAGTAATTTTATATATTTATGATTGTCTATTATGTGTCAATATACACACTCATTCCTCCCTATGGAGAGTGGACTATTAAGATTATTAAAATTAAAACAAAAATAAAACAAAAATTTTGCTTATCTTTTATTTAAAAAAATATTATTTTCAGCTGGGTGCGGTAGATCACACCTGTAATCCCAGCATTCTGGGAGGCCGAGGGGGGTGGATTACTTGAGGCTAGGAGTTTGATACCAGCCTAGACAACATGGTGAGACCCGGTCCCTTTTGTATTTTGTAAAAATACAAAAATTAGCTGGGCATGGTAGTGCACACCTGTAATCCCAGCTACTCGCGATGCTGAGGCAGGAGGCTTTAACCTGGTAGGCGGAAGTTGCAAGGGAGCTGTGATCATGCCACGGCCTTCCAGCCTGAGTGACACAGCAAGATTCTCTCTCAAAAAAAAAAAAAAAAAAAAAATATATATATATACACATATTTTATTTTTAACATCACATACTAATATAACTTTAATGAGAAACAACTCGTCATTAGAATTATTTTATAACCTGAGATTGTCTTACCACTCTTTTTTGAATTTAATATTATGTAATTTAAAAAATAATAAAAATTTCCAGATATGTTCTTTGGGCAGAGAAGAGAGTAATTTCCCTACTTTCTATATTTTCTATGTTTATGGAACTCTACAAAAGCCAAGCGTTATTATAATTACCCTGAAATACTATAAAATTCTAAACTATTAAGATATCCATAATTTTAGATAGCATACATTCTATTTACCAATGCAAGTTAGATCTACTATTGCAAAAACAACTTCGAAACAATAAGATTTTTGGCTAACCTTATGCATTTTACTCATTCAAAATGTTACCACCTATATTTGTGAAAGACTGAAAAAAATTATAATTTTATATTTTTATACATATCTGTAACTAATAGAGTAAGAAAAAATTAATTCATATTTTCTAATTCTTTTGATGACCAAGCAAAATATTTCCAGAAAAGTCAGCTTTTGGATTCTTAAAAGATATCTGAATTCTTTACATATTGGCCCAGAAATCTTTGCACAAACTTTTAAAAATAAAAAATAATATTTATTTCAAAGGATGACTACCAGAGGCTGAGAACTGTAGTGGACAAAAACACAGAGTGTATAAGATCTGCCATTTGATAGCACAACAGTGTGACTACAGTCAATAACAACTTAACTGTACATTTTGAAATAACTTAAAGAGTATAATTGGATTGTTGCAACACAATGAATAAAAACTAGAGGAGATGGATATCCCATTCTTCATAATGTGCTTATTTCACATTGCCTGCTTGTAAAAAAAATCTCATGTACTCCATTAATATATATACCTACTGTGTACCCACAACAATTAAAAATAAAAAAAATAAAAGGATAGTAGTGCTTCATAATCCCATATTAGTAGCAGCAGATTCTATGTTCCTGGAAATATATATATTTACTTACATCCACATAAATCCATATAAATCAGTAAATGAGGAAATTATTTAGCTAATTCAACACAAATTTTTTTATTGATTTCATCACCAAGACCATTGCAACAAATCTCCACTGATTTTTCATATTTATATAAAGCATACTTATTAAATTATTTAAAATTAAGTACATAATTATTAGATCTGAAATTTAAAAAATTGAAAGATGTAACCAATTTTTATATAAACTATGTATAATCACAGATCATACAAATTTATATACTCACCAATACAAGTAGGTAAGGAATCATTCCACTGGGCCAAAGAATTGGGCACTGTTTCACACCTAATTGCTATGGATCCATGGAGAATATATCCTGGATTACAATCAAAAAGAACCGATGAACCGACTGCAAATTCATTGCCAATTCTTCTTCCGAATCTTGGTTCAGGCACAGAACTGCATTGTGTAGAACTTGTTCTAGGAACAGCTGTGTAGAAATATTATATTTATTTTAATTTTATATGGTAGACAAATACAGATTTCAAAATGTAACTGTTTAAACACATTTTTGAGAAATCATCATTTTTTATCAGAACTTGAATTAACAATTTGAATACATTCTTAAAGTTTTAAATTTCAGACAGAATAAAATATAATTTAAAATAAATATTGTTATTGTCATCAAGGTTTTTTATTAGAAAAGTTTTACTTTTGATTCTTTAAACATCAATGATTTTTGTTTTACCGAACTCATTAATATTACAAAGTAGTTTTAGTTAGATATTTTTGTAATTCGTGGGATGAAAACTGAAAGTTTTTTTTTCTTTTTAAACTTAGAATACCAAGTTCAAAAAATATGTGTCAGGTTATATCAAATAATTTTACATTTTTTTTCAGTATTTGGTTCTTAATTAAAAACAGATTTTATAAAGGCAAACAGTACTTTATTAGTTTCATAAAATGTTCACAAACTTAATTTCAAACACATTTGCTATTGAGAAAGATAACTACATTTGGACTAGGTAGAATATATGTCAGACAGATTAACAACAATAAAAGTTTTTACTTTAATAATCATACAATATCAGATTTGAAATTGCTTTTAGATTTTATAGGTATGCCCTTTAATTGTGCCTTTTTTTTGGTTTAGTAAAATAGAATGATAACAGGATGTTTTTTCTTTTTAAAACACATAACAAATGTGATTAAAGAGATTGACAATAGCCCAAAAAATGATATGATGAATTCTAAATAGATTAATTCTTCTTATGCGACTTGAGTAAATATAATTCCATTCATTATAGTGCCTTTTTGCAATCGTAATACCACACATTGTTTCCAGGGGGAAGTACTACTTAACATAAAAAAGTATAGGATTATAGTCAACTGATAAATGGGGTAAGAAGGTTTAATAGGAATAACAAATCACAAATGTTTATACATTTCTTAGTAATAAAGTGCAAGATACATTTGAGATTAACTACTATATGACCATATATATTTCAAAGACAATATTTCAAATAATGGCTCTTAACTTGGTTTAATGATAACGTAGAAGGTTGTCTACCACAGGCAAGAAATAAAATGTGTAAACAAACTTCTAATTGCACAAAAGTCCTAATAACTGAAGAAAGTTTTAATTCTCCTGAGAGAATGAGAAACTATAATTTTAGAATGGAACACTGATTTCCTTGGCATGTTTAAGTACATCAGCACCAAAATTTTTATATCTTTAATTTCGAGTGCTAAACTAAATTAGACTAAATAGTCTAGAGTGCTAGACTGTTAGAAAATAGAAAATGTAGATAGTAAAGGATTGTCAGGGAAAAAAAGTAGATGTTTTGAAAATAATATGTGGGAAGGAAGGAAAATCAGACATTTAAACTGAGAATGATGATGGAAGCAATAGATTTTGTTTACTTTGGTCAAGGTGACAGTGATCTAGTGATGGTGGAGGGGACAAAATAAAACTGCTTAAAAACACTTTTATCTAGAGGATTTCATCATTCAAAAACTCAATACATCATGGAAAATTATATCATTCCTTAGTGTGTTTCTAGACTACAGGGTCACTTACCTTGGTAAACAAAGTGAAATCCCTTAGCTGTTATTGGTCCAACTGAAGTAAATCGAATTGTGATCTGATTACCTGAACTCAGTGGAAGTGATTCTCCTACTCAACAAAACAAACACTAAGATATCATAAATAATTTTCATTCAGTAAACCTAACAAATTATATTATAATCTTACACTGTCATTTGAAAATGTCAATCTATGTTCTATCAAATTACTTTAAAATATCCTACAACTACCAATATATTTCCTTTGGGTTCAACTTGTATTGCAATCTTTTTCTCAGAAAGCTTTAATTACATTTTTATACATATTGCCTCATTCTTCAAAGAATTCTTAAATATTTTATATTACATTAAACACCAGAGACTAAGTGATTAAATATATTATTTACTTGGTTACAATCCCAGAGAATAGTTGGTTGTATTTTTCTCAACCTTCTGAGTTAATTTTGTTTCTATTCTTTAGAAAAAAAAAAGTGATACTATTTTCAGTTTACTTTATTTCTTATATGGATGACATAAATCTCAACTTTCACTACAATACTAATCAAAGTCAGTCTTTAATCAGTAACTGATGCATGGCAGTTCTATTAAAGGATACCTGAATGGGATCCTGAGAGGGAAGATAACAGAGAAGATTGCTGAGTTGGCCCATCATACACCTCAACAACATCGTGGAGTGATGTCTGGAAAAATACAAACTGGCCAAACACCACTGATCAACAGGAACCCGGAGAAGCAAACAAATCACCAACCATCCAAAAACGAAAACAAAAAACAAAAAAATAGAGGAGGAGAGAGAGAACAAAGTATTACAATATAATAGTCATTTTTTTTCTACCATTAAAAGAGGATAGGTGCCAATTGGTTGATATTACTGACACATGTACTTCAGGTCATAAAAGAAGTGACCATGACCTAAAGCAATAAAATTTTAAGACAACAATTCTTAAAAATATAAATGAGTATAGCATTTAATTTGGATCAGAAATCATAAAATTGATGATTAATACTTTATAGTAACTACTTTTGGCTTTTCTCAATGGTGGTTTGATTCTTTTCACTTTGTGACTCTCTTCTCTTTTTCTAATTTTTTACCTCCTCCTTTAGATAAGATAGACACAGTTTTAATTCAGGGGATTTTTTAAGTTGTCCTTAAAAATGCTATTCCATTATGAGTAATAATTTCATTAGAAAAAGATTAGCGAGATTCTTTTCAGATATAGTGTTTAATTTATATTCTAAGTTTTAAACGATTCCTAAACATTTATTGTTAATCTTCTGCCAAAATAAAGAAATATTATTTATGATTCCTCAGCAATTGAGATATCATAAAATTTTGCAAAATAATTGCTCTTCCATGGTAAGTACAGTTCTGAAGTACATACCAACAGAGCTTTATAGATGTGTCTTTTTCCTCCATTTTTACTTATCCTTTAATTATATACTAAACTTACATGCAGAATTTACCCAAACTAAAACTATAAAGAACCTGTTTCAAGAACAGAAATCAGTTTGCTTTGTGTTTTTTTTTAAAATAAAATCAGTAACAAAACTTATCCTTAAAATATTTCATTGGTAAAATTGTGGGGTTTAAAAGAGTATAATTTTAATGAAAATTTAATAATGCCAAAGCAAGGTCACTTTTATAAATTTGAAATCACATGAATTTAAATTGTTCATTCCATGAGTATATATAAATATATTTTTCAAATGCTGATTCAAATTGTATACCTCAAATGAAGGCTATGGACATCCTCTGGTGGTCCTTTTACTAACAGGCTAATTCACTTGAAACATGGTTACTTTTGCATATGAATTCAGGTATACATATAATATGGCAAACAAAGCTATATGTAGTTTTTAGGCCTGTACAAATAAGCTGGTGATCTCAGTCCAGTTCTTTGTGGAGTAAAAGAAAACGAAAATATTAACAGATACAGCGATGTTTCTTTGAACGTTTCTGAACATTGCTGTGCTAAAATTTGTCAATAATCCTCCTTAAAATATTTCCTAGAAGTCATGAATACAAATTTATGTTTCCACCTAACCAGACACATGCCGTGAATTATTTTAATGGTTTACAAGTCATACAAACATTTTGAATTCAGACCTTTTTAAAAGATCCCAAATTTGTTCCACCAAATCCCAAGCTACTTCCAAAATACTCCAAATATATATATATATGTATATTTGTTTTCTAATGGAAAGAAAGAGTTAAAGGATGCTGAATTGTACTATGTATATACATACATATGTATATATATGTGTGTATATATATATGTATATATATAGGAAAGGTTTTGTTTTCTGTTTTTGCATTAGATTAGTGTTTGGATGATCCTGTTCTCAAATATGTCTTAAGAAGTTTCTATTATATAAAGCAGATTGCCATTGCCTTACAAAGTAGCCGAAAAAAAGAAAAAAAATGGTATTTTAGTCTAATCACAGGAATTTTGTTACATCAAGCACACTGCCCAAAAAGGCTCTTGGCATGTAATTTATTCTTTCTCTTAGCTTTTTGGGAAATCATTAAGGAAAAGTACAATACCGCATCCTTTAACTCTTTCTTTCTATTAGAAAACATGCCCAATTTCCTTGCAAACCACTATATTTACAAACATTTAAAACAACTAAAATACACAGGTATCCAAGAGCTTTTTCTGAGGAAAAAGAAAAAAAAATTCATCTTTTTTTTTTTTTTTTTGCCTTTAGGCCTCTTCTCAATTATTGTTTGTATGCAGATAAAACAGTTTTGCATTACCTCTAAACTGAATATGTTCAGACTATAACTGTTAATGCAGCCATTAACCCCACATTTTTGTATCATATTAAGTATAGAAAACTGTAGGGCATGCTCTTTTAAGTGTTAATAATTTGTGCTTGTAATTTGTTGTAGTTATTAACTCGGTTGGGAGAGTTGAGAAAGCTAGGAGTGGGGGAGTACAGTGCTGAATCTTGCCTTATTAAGCAATGAGCGAGCCACTTTTCTTTAAAAGCAATCAACTCTGCATTAATATGGGCAATTGAAATTTTAAATTAAAAGTAGCTTTCACCAGAAAAAAAGTTACTCTGAGAGGATATGGTATCACTATAGTAAAGATAAAATTTTAAAGTACATGCCTAGTAAGTTATTTTGTAGTATGAACAATGAAGAACACTAACATAGTGATCTGATTTCCCACACATTATCATATTAGCTATTGTCTCATTAAACTGATATATTATAATAATGAACCTAATACTCCCAGTCAGAAGTCTTAAGAACTAAGTGATGACTCTCAGATTTGCTTCTCCATTCTGTCTGTAAATGTCTTAATTTATTTAGTTTTTAAAGGTGCAAACAGCAGTAGGTCTTCTGATTCTAAAATGTTCTGAATAGCCAAAGGTATTTGCCTGGTTGAAAGTGATGCAAGGAAAATCTGTAAGAGATTTTAAAGTGGCTCAAAAGATTACTGGTTATTGTTTTTTTGAAAGAAAGTTGTCCAGCAAATTGGGTTACTTGTGTTAAATGGAGACTGTGGTATAATGCAATGGATTATTGCCCAGTGAACAGATTTATTTTGTCTCTATGCATCTATTTGTTTGTAAATTCATTTTAACATTCCTGATTATCTATCTTATCTACAGATCTATCTAATTTATCTATTAACCATCTATTATTTGGTTATTTGAATTCTCCTTTGAACCACTGTAACATCTTACTGGGTTTCTCATTATTTAACTGGGAGTTAAATAAAATTTTTGATTTAAATATCCTTTATATTTATATGAGAGTCATAATTATGCTCTTTTTAAAAATTACCTCTTAACACTGACGTGATGCTGGTGCCTCAATCCAATGGGTAGAACTCCCTTTTATTTCTAGGACTACAATTAACCCCAAGTCTGTGCTGATTATGCCTTTTGCATGATTAACAAGCTCCGTGGTCTGTTTCTTCATTTCCAAGCACATACAGAATTCCCTGCATCTCAGCTCCAAGCTTCTTTTCTGTTTTCTTAAGCATATAGATTTCAAAACGATTTTGCTCTCAAGATACAAGAGTAAGCTGTATACATCAAGCTATTTCTTAAGGGAAACACTACTCATTTTTTTTCTTCTTTAAACATAATAGATGTTAAAGAAAATGTTTTTATCTCTTTTGTTGAAAAAATCAATTTTTATAGTGGTATATATACTGTAGTAAGCTAGAAAAAGGAAACCAGTAAGATAAAAGCAAACATAAAAATTATCTAGTTTTTATGCCTGAAACTATATCTGAGCCTATTATATTTTCATACATTGTATTTTAGAATAGAGTTTATTAATTCCACCAGCATTAGTTGATTCTATGATGTGCCAGGAACTAGGTTAAATGCTAGGGTTAAGAAAGTGACAAGTACAGATAGGGTCCCTGCTCTTTAACTCTATTAATTCTATTTCTGTTTATTGATGTGGCAGCTTTTCTTTATTCCACCCATGAAAAGATGTTAGGCTGGCCAATTAATTATAAACCAACAATAGGGAACTTTGGGTACATATTTCCATGAAGAGTATTGCTATACTGATCAATTAAATCCATTCTTCAAAGCAAAGCACCTACTAATCTCTAATGGGCAACATTCGTGGAGTTCTCGACCACATTTTTAATAAATCTATAACTTAGATTTTAAAAAAATCACTTTAAAAGTCTGGAGAAATCACTTAGAGGAAAACTAATTTATATCACATTGCTATAACCTTTATCCCAATTTTAAAGTATTTTCCTAGTTCATTTTCTCCCCCATGAATAAATTCAGAAGGAGACAAGGCAGTGTATCTATCTACTCTTTCTTGTAGACAAAGCAAGCTTTATTTGACATCTAATTTTTGAAGTATTCATCCAAATAAGATTGAGAGGTAGGGTTCCATTGACTGAGAAAGTTTGCATAACATAAATTTTCATTTAACTGTTTCAATAAGCATTTGTTTTCTATTCTCCATCAAACCCTGTCGAATCCTTTTTCCTTTGGTCACATTCATTTAATACCTGAGACTTCATCCAATTTGCTTAATTAAGCCATCCCAAATGTAAATCAATAAATGATGACAGTGTCTAAGATGGCATAAAGAAACTCTTGAGCATTAGCATAGATAACTGGCAGAATTCTCACTACAGACCAACAGTTACCCTGAAAGCATCACTGTGGAAACAGTATTGTGGGTGCCTGGAATATGTCATAATGCACTAAAATGGGTTAGTGCTCACAGGGGAGGGCCTTTGCTTAGAACATGAATAAATAGAACAACAAGAATTTAAAGCTCCCTTTTCCACTAAACTCTAATCTGCAATATGGTTGAAACGTTCTACCACTGCTAGCAGTCTCTCCTCGAACAATGTTTAATCAGGCTCTTCTGAATCCTCTTCCCAACTAGGCCCTGACTATTTTACTTCTGTGTCTGTCTGTGCATTGTCCAACTTTAACAAGAGTCCTAATGAGCTGGTTTAGCCAAAACCCCCTTCCCTCAATGTCTGATTACCCTCTCACCTCCACCATCCCCCAGGTGATATCTGTTCACCCTGGTTTGCTTTCACCAACAGTACTGTTAGGGTGGTTTGGCCAGAATCCCCCTCATCCCTGATGTTTCCTCTTAATAATTTTCCATCTACTGACCTCCATCCTGCTTCTTGTCTATAAATTCCCACTTTTTCTTGCTATATTTGAAGTTGGCTCAATCTCTCTTCTCTACTGCGAAACCCATCAGAGTAGTTCATATGCCTATCTTGATACTTCTGAATAGTCTATTTGATACAGTTTGGCTGCATCTTCACCCAAATCTCATCTTGAATTGTAATCCCAATAATCCCTATGTCCCCCTGAGAGGTAATTGAATCATGGAGGTTGTTTTCCCTTTGTTGTTCTCATGATAGTGAATGAGTTCTCATGAGATATGATGGCTTTATAAGCATCTGGCATTCCCCCTGCTGGCTCACACTATGTCCTGCTGCCACATGAAGAAGGTGCCTGCTTCTCCCGTTGCCTTCTACCATGATTGTAAATTTCCCGAGGCCTCCTCAGCAATGTAGAACTGTGAATCAATTAAACCTTTTTCCTTTATAAATTACCTAATCTTGGGTATTTCTTCATAGCAGTGTGAGAACAGGCTAATACAGTAAATTGGTACCAGGAGTGGGGTGCTGCTACAAAGATACCTGAAAATGTGGAAGCAACTTTGGAACTAGGTAAGAGGCAAAAGTTAGAAAGTTTTGAGGGCTCAGAAGACAGGGAGATGTGGGAAAGTTTGGAACTCCCTAAAGATTTGTTGAATGGCTTTGACCAAAATGCTGATAGTGATATGGACAATGAAGTCCAGACTGAGGTTTTCTCAGATGGAAATGAGAAACTTGTTGAGAACTAGAATAAAGGTGATTCTTTCCCTGCTTTAGTAAAGAGACTGGTGGCATTTTGCCCCTGTGCTAGAGATGTGTGGAACTTACTTTGAACTTGAGAGAGATGATTTAAGGTATCTGGCAGAAGACATTACTAAGCTGCAAAGCATTCAAGAGGAAGCAGAGCATAAAAGTTTGGAGAATTTGCAGCCTGACCATGTGATAGAAAATAAAAACCTATTTTCTGGGGAGAAATTCAAGCCAGCTGCAGAAATTTGCATAAGTAATGAGGAGCCAAATATTAATCCCCAGGACAATAGGGAAAATGTCTCCAGAGCATGTCAGAGACCTTCATGGAAGCCCCTCCCATCAAAGGCCCAAAGGCTTAGGAGGGAAAAATGGTTTCCTGGGCTGGCTCAGGGCTCCCCTGCTCTGTGCAGCCTCAGGACATGGTGCCCTGCACCCAGCTGCTTCGGCTCTAGCTGTGGCTAAAAGGAACCAAGGTACAGCTTGAGCCACTGCTTCAAAGGGTGCAAGTCCCAAGCCTTGGCAGCTTTCACATGGTGTTGAGCCTGTGGGTGCACAGAAGTCAAGAACTGAGGTTTGGGAACCTCTACCTAGATTTCAGAAGATGTATGGAAATGTCTGGATGTCCAGGCAGAAGTTTGCTGCAGGGTGGAGCCATCATGAAGAACTTCTGCTAGGGCACTGTGGAAGGGAAATACGGGATCAGAGCTCCCACACAGAGTACCCACTGGGGCACTGCCTAGTGGAGCTATGAGAAGAGGGCCACCATCCTCCAGATCCAGATGGTAGATTCACTGACAGCTTGTATCGTGTACCAGGAAAAGTCACAGATGCTCAATGCCAGTCTATGAAAGCAGCCAGGATGGGGGTTTTACCCTGCAATGCCACAGTGGTGGAGTTGCCCAAGGCTGACAGAGCCCACTTCTTGCATCAGCGTGACCTGGATGTGAGACATGAAGTCAAAGAAGATCATTTTGGAACTTTAAGGCTTAATGACTGCTCTATTGGATTTTGGACTTGTATGGGGCCTGTAGCCCTTTTGTTTTGGCCAATTTCTCTCATTTGGAACTGGTGTATTTGCGAAATGCCTGTACCCCCATTGTATCTAGGAGATAACTAACTTGCTTTTGCTTTTATAGGCTTATAGGTAGAAGGGACTTGCCTTGTTTCAGATGAGACTTTGAACTTGTACTTTTGGGTTAATACTGGAATGAATAAAGACTTTGGAGAACTGTTGGAAAGGTATGATTGTGTTTTGAAATGTGAGGGCATGAGATTGGAAGGGACCATGGGCTGTGTCCTCATCCAAATCTCATCTTGAATTGTAGTTCCCATAATTTCCATGTGTACTGGGAGGGACCCAGTGAGAGGTAACTGAATCATGAGGGTGGTTTCCCCATAGCTGTTGTCATGATAGTGAGTGAGTTCTTATGAGATATGATGGTTTTATAAGTGTCTGGTATTTCCGCTTCTGGCTCTCACTTCATCCTGCCACCCTGCGAAGAAAGTGCCTGCTTCTCCTTTGCTTTCTACCATGATTGTAAGTTTCCTGAGGTTTCTCAAGCTATTCAGGACTGTGAATCAATAAAGCCTCTTTCCTTTATGAATTACCCAGTCTTGGATATTTCTTCATAGTAGCGTGAGAATGGACCAATATACTATTCTTCTATTGTTTAACAAGTACATGAATGATTTCTTTTTAAAACTGCCTAAGCAAACCAGAAAGTTTTGGAAGTCACTTTTAATTTTTGAGCCATCAAAATAACTAGCTGTTACATTATATAGAGGTTCACTGATTGAGCAATTAATTAACTTCAAATGAGGATAATGAAACAAATATGGACATGATTACCATAATTCAATGATCAGGATTGGAGTTATTGAATTAAAAATGAAAATTGAATTTATGTAAATTAATATTTCAATTTGTTTGTCATTTTTTTCTCAGAGGGGAATAATTCTCTGAGTATCCTAATGGCATGACAATGTCAGAAAAAAAAAACTGAGACTTAGACTGGGGCATGATTAAGGGAAGAGATTCACCTCCTATGTAGAAGGTGATGGAGAGTTAAAATTAAAATACGTAAGAGGTTGTAGTGAATTCAGCTTTGGTTTAAACCTGTAAACCTGTTTTGATATAAAAGGCTTCAAATTCGGTGGAGTAAGGGCAGCAGGTCTCTCTGGAAGCAACTCTAGTAGTCAGAAGGATAGTGCCAAATTAATGAATGGTGACAATGACAGTGCCAATCAAAGCTTGCCAAATGACAAGCCCTCTTTGTTGCATAGAAGAATGGATGAAGCAACCTAAAGATTATCAGCACTTATAGCTGAGCAGATTTAGGAAGATTAATGTTTTCAAATGACCAACTTATGTGTCTGAAATGTCCTATGATATTAAGGTATTTCATAAAATTGCCTAATAAAGAGTTAAGCATTCAATTTCTGGAATCAGACTCTCAAGGACTTAATCCAGGATTAACCACATGGGAAAGCCTCAGTTTCCTCACCTGTAAAATAGGGATAATAAAAGTACCTGACCTCCTAGGATTGATGTGAATAGCACATAAATTAATACTTGTAAAACATTTTAAACAGCACCTAAAGCAGTAATAAATGTTAGTCACCATTACTAGTAACTCAGCTTTGTAAATATATATGTTCCTAATTCAGTCAGAAAACTTACTGATAGGCAAAATTTAATTGAACTTTTATGTGAGCATATCCTCTTTCATTGTCTGCTTTCTATACATCAGTATTTAGTAAAAAAGATAGAACTGCCTGGGTGAGATGAGTACTCCAGCTATTTTAATCAAGCTTAGTTTGTCTTAAGACTTCAAGATGGCTATGCACTTCTCTGTCTACTTGATTTTACATTCTATCCTTTTGGATGAAAAAGGAAAATGTAATTATCAGCTTTCTTTTGGGGCTAAGAAAAGGGGAGCAAGGTGAGAGTGCATTCTACCTTTGTTTTTGTATACTCCCTCAATCTTAATTCCTTCTGTTTCAACTTCATCACAAAAGAAATAGTTCCACATAGAAGGAAGTCGGTGCAGAAAAGGAAATTAGAAAATATCATAAATTCCTATTAGATCTCTGTTTGATTCTCAACATGCTTACTACTCCTTTTGCAAAATCTACACATTGTTTTGTATTTCAGGGTTTATTTTGATGCCTATATTAGGAACTGAGCTGGTTTGCCACCTTGTTAAAAATTGTATCACCCCTGTTTTGCTCAATTTTCATTTTATTACCAACACAGCACAGATGAAAATGCACATGTGCATCCACAGTACTGACAGGACAGAAATAAGACTCAAATCAAAGATGGGTAGAGTACTATATTTCACTATGTGTGAAATCATAAAAAATTACTGTTGGTAACACAAGCTCTTATAATGTTTGGCTACTTTTATGTGAATTTCTGACTCGTATTTTCTTTTTTTTTATTATTATACTTTAAGTTTTAGGGTACATGTGCACAACGTGCAGGTTTGTTACATATGTATACATGTGTCGTATTTTCATCTCATATGAATATTTTAAGACAAAATATTAGACATTTTCATGAAAGCAAAATGCTTCCCTTTTAAATCAGTAACATACACTGTGCAGAACTGTTTGCCCTCCATACTGTATACTCTGAACTGTGAAAGTACTTATTGTATAAATAGCTACAAATTTGCATTTGGGGATCATTATACCACTTGTATATCATGATTTTAAAGGCTTTATCATTTAAAGATTATTACGAGGTGTGCAATTAAAACTTCAATTTTATGAAAAACAAATAAATAAAAGTGTAGTATTATGAAAATTTACTTTCAAAAGCATCAGAAAGCCAGAATTTTAAAAATCAGTACCAAATCAAATCAATGAGCTACTGTTTTTTAAAACTACCATCTAGCAATGGACAAGTTTAGATAGAAGTTGCATTAATTGATTAATGAATTGAATATCCCTAATCCCCAAATCCCAAATCAAAAATGCCTCAAACTCCAAATATTTTTTGATGCTGAAATGACTTCACAAGTGGAAAATTTCACACCCAATGTCATGTGACAGTCACAAATATTATTTATAATATTGCATAAAATTACCTTAGGTTATGCATATAAGAAGTATATGAAACATAAATAAATTTTGTGTTCAGATGTGTGTCCCATTCCCCAATATCTCATTATGTATAAGCGAACATTTCAAAATCCAAAATAATTGGACATCTAAGACACTTCTAGTCTCATGCATAAGGGATGATTAGGGATACTTGACTGTACTATCAAGTGAAAGTTTTATTAATAGTTTGAAAAATTTATATTTTCTACATATCAGTTAGATTCCATGCACTTATGGTTATTATCATAGTACAATAGCAGTAAACATACTAACTCACAGTGAGCTGCGTTATGCTGATTTAGCATTTTAAAATCTCCATGCAGAAGCATGGCTCCACCCTAGAATGCTGGGGCCAATCCTGCCTTTGAGCAAAAAAGTCTGGAGTGCTAAGTCAGCAACTCACAGAGTATAATGAGATCATTCTGGCTCTGAAAAATAAATATGTGAAAATCTTAATATGTATTGCTATTTTGTAGTAATTAGGAAATACAATATGTTATTAAAAAATTCAATGATTTGACTATGGTACCCAATTATCCAGTAATTTGGTAGCTCCAGGAATCTAGGTTTGCTTTGAACTTAACAACAATAAATGGGGTCGTAATTTATCTTTCTGTTAACAATTTCTTTGTGTGATACTTTTGTCAACCCATAAACTAGGTTTGCTGACTAAATCCATAATATCTACTTTCAGATTTCTCTAAAGCTAGATTTCTGTCTGTATTGTGACCATTTGCCTACTGTCAAAATTTCAAAACTGCCAATTTGACATATTTTAAATGTATAGACATTAAAAAACCATCTTATAAGCAAATAGAGTTTAATTTTCTTTAATTGTTCCAGAAGCAAATATCTATTCAACTGCAAGCCAGAAGCTTATCTGCAATTTGGCAGTTGTAACATTTCCCAGAAGTTGAGAATTAATTTGGTGTTTAAAAGCAAATGAAATAAAGAAAAACACAATAAGCGATTCCATTGTATGTTTAAAAGAATTAAAACAGAAAAGCCAAATAAAAAGTTTAAAGTGTTCAAATATGTTATTAGCACTTTTGTTTTGAACCATTTTCAATTTGAATGTGTGCTTTTATTTAATCACCTTTCATATTTTTTTTTACACATTTTGTAGAACATGTCTGCCAAATCCCAATTAGGTCAGAAAGATTAAAGCCAGAAAAACATTCTCCTATGGACTATAAATTAAATTACTGGGATTTATTTTATTATGTAAAATTTCAAACATATACCAAGTAGACATAATAGTAAACACCCATGAAACCATCACCCAACTTCAACACTTATCAACATTATGCCAATCTTGTTTCATGTGTCTCTTCCTATCCGACCTGTATCCCCAACCTGGAGTACTTTTAAGCAACTCCCCAACATCATATTCTTTTTCCATAAATGCTTTGGTATTTGTCTCTAACAGATAAAAACTTTAAAACATAGCCACAATATAATTACCAGATCTAACAAATTTAATGATAATTTCTTTATTTCATCAAATAACTATTTCTTGTTCCGATTTCCCTGATTTTACCCAAAAATAGTCTTTTTATAGTTAGTTTAATCAAATCTGAATTCAAAGTCCATATATTTCATTTGATTGATGTGTTGCTAATGTTACTTTTAATGTATAAAATCTATAACCCACATCTTATTTTTAATGACATATATTTGTGAAAAAAAATGAATCTTTTAAAGCAGAGAGACTAAAATAGGATAAAACTCAATTGAACAAAATTTTACTGGCATCTAGCTGTTGGTGAGAGTTAATTTTATGAGGTTATTAAAGAATGTAATTCAATTTGTAGGTTACCTGTAGAGGTGAGAGGGATGCTATGTGGATATAGTTCCTGGCCCCCCTAGCTCCTACTTCAATTAGAGAAGTTTTGTTTCTCTCCGCTTTATGTGTGGGACTTTGACACACAATTTAGCATTATGCCCAGATTCAAGCTCTTGCTTTCATTGAATTCTTTAACTCCACTCTGCATGTTGCCTCCTACACACACTCTGCCATGCCTTTTCTGCAGGCAAAGTACCCTCAACCCCTCAACTTTCAAAGTTCCATTTACTAAGGGCTCTTTCATTGGCAGAATGTACAGCTATTTCA